>NC_063339.1:338381-351789 GCF_021869965.1 Rhincodon typus
TCATCAAACGTCCTTTCTGCCACCGTAATACTGTCCTTGACTAACAATGCCACACCTCCCCCTCTTTTACCACCTTCCCTGATCTTACTGAAACATCTAAACCCCGGAACCTGCAACAACCATTCCTGCCCCTGCTCTATCCATGTCTCCGAAATGGCCATAACATCGAAGTCCCAGGTACCAACCCATGCTGCAAGTTCACCCACCTTATTCCGGATCAAGGAGGTTTACTTGTACAATGAGTGGTACCCATGAAGTTACTAGAGTTTAATTGAGGGGTTTAGGTAGTTTATGTGCAGAATCAATAGCTGGGGCAAGTTAAGAAACAGATAACGTGATAATGTTTCTGCTGAGGTCTGGACTCATGCTCAGGAGGAGACTTCAGTTCCAATCCCAGGAGGCAACAGAAATTTTAAAATTAATCAGTTAAAATTCTGGCGTAAAAGGCAGTCTCAGAAACTGCACCATCAATGTGGAAACCCATCCTGTTCACCAATGTCCTTCTGGGATAGATACCTGCCATCCAAATCTGATCTGGTCTACATGTGACTCTAGACACATGGCAATGTGGCCAACTCTTAACCCTACTCTGAAATGACCAAGCAAGACCCATGGGTTATATCAAGCGGCTACAGAAATGTTTTCTTTCAATCATTCACAGGATGAGGGTGTCATTGGCTCGGCCAACATTTATTGCCCATCCCTAATTGCCCAGAGGGCAGTTAAGAGTCAACATTGCTGTGGGTCTGGAGTCATATGTAGGCCAAACTATGTAAGGACAGCAGTTTCCTTCCCTAAATGAATTAGTGAACCAGATGGGATTTTCCTGATAACTGGCAATGGATTCATGGTCATCATTAGACTCTTAATTCCAGATATTTACTGAATTCAAATTCCACCAACTGCCATGGTAGGATTCAAACCTGAGTCCCTTGAACATTACCTGGGTCCCTGGATTAACAACCCAGCTGTTAATACCACTAGGCCATCACCTGCCCTTAAGGAATAAAACCAGACAGATAACCCAGAGTCAATCCTGCAAGATCCTCATCAGTATCTAATGACGACTTCAGCCAAAATTATAGTAGCTATCCCACACACCAATCAAGAAAATGCCATTAGGACTCACATTCACTAAATTTCAGCTGGCAGCCAATATTGCAGATACATTCTAGCTAAATCCTGGCCCACCAGTTAGGCAGACCCAGCTGAGGCATCAGCACAGGGGTGTAATTGGGAGGAAATAGCATTAGGAGTGCTCAACACTGAGCCTGAATCCTCATGAAGCTTTATTACTGATTAATTTATGGGGATATGGGCATCACTAGCAAGGCCAGTATTTATTGTCCATCCCTGAATACTATTGAGAAGTGGAGCCTTCATCAGCAACTTCACTCTATAAGGTATATAAGCTCCCTCCTATTTCAGATTTTGAATAAGTAACATGTCTGGGGAGTCAGAAGTGAATTACCTGTCACAGAATTTCCATCGCTCCTTTACTTCAGCTGGTGTGGTTCAGCCAATCACAGGTCACAAAAACACAAGAAACATTAGCAGGAGTAGACCATTTGACCCATCAAACCTGCTCCATTATTCACTACAATCATAGCTGACCTGGGGATTCAACATCAGTTTCCAAACCACTCCCCATATCTCTTGATTCCATGAGATCAAAAAATTCTGTCCGTTTTTTTAGGTTGGAAGCTGAAGTCCAGGACAAACAGGGTAGTTATCTCTGGATTTCTACCAGTGCCACGTGATAACGAGGTAAGAGACAGGGAGAGAGTGCAGCTAAACACGTGGCTACAGGGCTGGTGTAGGAGGGAGGGCTTCCATTATGCGGATAACTGGAGCACATTCTGGGGAAGGTAGGACCTGTACAGTAAGGACTGTAAGTATCCTGGGAGGGAGGTTTGCTCGAGCTATACGGGATGGTTTAAACTAGATTGGCAGGGGGTGGGGAACCGGATTTGTAATTCAGAGGATGAGGTATTCAGCCTTCCAACAGACACAACAGGGATTGAGGTTGTTAATAAACAAATGCGGTCAATGGAGCGTAATTGTGGACACAGGGATGGTTTGAAGTGTGTATACTTCAATGCTAGAAGTATCAGAAATAAGGCAGATGAACTTAGAGCATGGGTCAGTACTTGGAACTACGATGTTGTGGCCACTACAG
Organism: Rhincodon typus; assembly: GCF_021869965.1. Taxonomy (NCBI): domain Eukaryota; kingdom Metazoa; phylum Chordata; class Chondrichthyes; order Orectolobiformes; family Rhincodontidae; genus Rhincodon; species Rhincodon typus. The sequence continues at coordinate 340,561 of NC_063339.1, forward strand.
AAACTTGGGTAAATCAGGAACAGGAATGGTTGTTGGAAGCTCCAGGGTGTAGGTGCTTTAAAAGAAATAGGGAGGGTAGTAAAAGAGGCGGGGGAGTGGCATTGCTGGTCAGGGCTAGTATAGCAGCTACTGAAAGGCAGTTTGAGAATGATATGTCCACAGTCAGTTTGGGTTGAGGTCAGGAACAAAAAAGGAGCAGTCACTTTGTTGGGGATTTTTTTTACAGACCCCCTAATAGTTGCAGAGAAGTGGAGGAGCGGATAGGGAGGCAGATACTGAAAAGGTGCAGAAGTCTCAGGGTTGTAGTCAGCGGTGACTTCAACTTTCCAAATATTGATTGGAAACATTGTAGTTGTAATAGTTTAGATGGAGAGGATTTTGTCCAGTGCGTTCAGGAAGGATTCCTGTCACAGTATGTAGATAGGCCAACACAAGGAGACGCCAAGGTGCAGGGCTGGATGAACACAGCAGGCCAAGCAGCATCATAGGAGCAGAGAGGCTGACGTTTCGGGCCTAGACCCTTCATCAGAAAAGGGGGAGGGGAAGGGGGTTTTGAAAGAAATAGGGAGAGAGTGGGAGGCGGATAGAAGAGGGATAGAGGAGAGGATAGGTGGAGAGGAAACAAACAGGTCGAAGAGGCAGGGATGGGGCCAGGAAAGGTGAGTGTAGGTAGGGAGTTAGGAAGGGGATAGGTCAGTCCAGGGAGGACGGACAGGTCAAGGGGGCGGGATGAGGTTGGTCGGTAGGAGATGGAGGTGCGGCTTGGGGTGGGAGGAGGGGATAGGTGGGAGGAAGAACAGGTTAGGGAGGCAGGGACGAGTTGGACTGGTTTTGGGATGCGGTGGGGGGAGGGGAGATTTTGAAACTTGTGAAATCCACATTGATACCATTGGGCTGCAGGGTTCCCAAGCGGAATATGAGTTGCTGTTCCTGCAACCTTCGGGTGGCATCGTTGTGGCACTGCAGGAGGCCCAGGATGGACATGTCGTCTGAGGAATGGGAGGGGGGAGTTGAAATGGTTCGCGACTGGGAGGTGCAGTTGTTTATTGCGAACCGAGCGTAAGTGTTCTGCAAAGCGGTCCCCGAGTCTCCTATGGTTCCCCCGATGTAGAGGAAGCCACACCGGGTACAGCGGATGCAGTATACCACATTGGCAGATGTGCAGGTGAACATCTGCTTGATGTGGAAAGTCTTCTTGGGGCCTGGGATGGGGGTGAGGGAGGAGGTATGGGGGCAGGTGTAGCACTTCCTGCGGTTGCAGGGAAAAGTGCCGGGTGTGGTGGAGCTGGAGGGGAGTGTGGAGCGGACAAGGGAGTCACGGAGAGAGTTGTCCCTCCGGAAAGCAGATAAAGGTGGGGAGGGAAAGATGTCTTTGGTGGTGGGGTCGGATTGCAGATGGCGGAAGTGTCGGAGGATGATGCGTTGGATCCGGAGGTTGGTGGGGTGGTACGTGAGGACGAGGGGGATTCTTTTTTGGTTTTTATTGCGTGGACGGGGTGTGAGGGATGAGGTGCGGGAGATGTGGGAGACACGGTTGAGGGCGTTCTCGACCACCGAGGAGGGGAAGTTACGGTCCTTGAAAAACGAGGACAACTGAGATGTACGGGAGTGGAATGCCTCATCCTGGGAGCAGATGCGGCGGAGGCAAAGGAATTGGGAATAGGGGATAGCATTTTTGCAGGAAGGTGGGTGGGAGGAGGAGTATTCTAGGTAGCTGTGGGAGTCGGTGGGCTTGAAATGAATATCGGTTTCGAGGTGGTTGCCCGATATGGAGACAGAGAGGTCCAGGAAGGGGAGAGAGGTGTTAGAGATGGTCCAGGTAAATTTAAGGTTGGGGTGGAAGGTGTTAGTGAAGTGTATGAACTGTTCGAGCTCCTCGTGGGAGCACGAGGCGGCGCCGATACAGTCATCAATGTAATGGAGGAAGAGGTGGGGTTTAGGGCCGGTGTAGGTACGGAAGAGGGATTGTTCCACGTAACCTACAAAGAGGCAGGCGTAGCTTGGGCCCATGCGGGTACCCATGGCTACCCCCTTTGTCTGTAGGAAGTGGGAGGAATTGAAAGAGAAGTTGTTGAGTGTGAGGACGAGTTCGGCTAAGCGGATGAGGGTGTCAGTGGAGGGGGACTGGTCGGGCCTGCGGGACAGGAAGAAGCGGAGGGCCTTAAGGCCATCTGCATGGGGAATGCAGGTGTAGAGGGACTGGACGTCCATGGTAAAGATGAGGTGTTGGGGACCGGGGAATTGGAAGTTCTGGAGGAGGTGGAGGGCGTGGGTGGTGTCACGGACATAGGTAGGGAGTTCCTGGACCAAGGGGGAGAAAATGGAGTCGAGATAGTTGGAGATCAGTTCGGTGGGGCAGGAGCAGGCGGAGAAGGAGACGCCAATTTGGATTTGGTGCTTGGCAATGAACCGGGCCAAGTGTTAGACCTGTTGGTAGGAGAGCATTTTGGCAGTAGCGATCATAACTCTGTTACTTTTACTATAGTCATGGAATACATACAGCAGGGTAAGGTTTATAATTGGGGCAAGGGTAATTACAATTCTGTTAGGCAAGAACTGGGTAACGTAAAATGGGAACAGATGCTGTCAGGGAAGAGCACTATAGAAATGTGGAGATTGTTTAAGGAATGCATACTGCCTGTGCTCGATATGTTTGTCCCTGGCAGGCAGGGAAGATGCGGTCAAGTGAGGGAGCTATGGTTCTTGAGAGAGGTCAAACAACTGGTTAAGAGGAATTTGGATGCTTATGTAAGGTTTAGGAAACAAGGAACAGAAAAGGCTCCAGAGGGATACAAGTTATTCAGGAAGGAGCTGAAGAAAGGGCTTAGGAGAGCTATAAGGGGGCATGAGAAAACCTTGGCCGATAGGATCAAGGAAAACTCCAAGGCTTTTTACACGTACGTGAGGAAAAGAGAATGACCAGAGAAAGGGTAGGGCCGATCAAGGATAGTAAAGGGAATTTGTGCACAGAGCCTAAAGAGATGGGAGAGGTCCTTAATGAATACTTTTCTTCAGTATTCACAACTGAGAGGAACCTAGTTGTAGAGGAGGACAGTGTGAAACAGGCTGGTAGGCTAGAGGTTGCTGTTTGTAAGGAAGATGTGCTAGGTATTTTAAGGAAGTTGAAGATAGATAAGTCCCCCGGGCCTGATGGGATTTATCCAAGGATTCTATGGGAAGCGAGGGAAGAGATCGCAGTGCCTTTGGCGATGATCTTTTTGTCCTCACTGTCCACAGGTATAGTGTCGGAAAATTGGAGAGGGGAAAACGTCATTCCCTTGTTCAAAAAATGGAATAAGTATAACCCCGAAAATTACAGACCAGTTAGTCTTACATCAGTGGTGGATAATTATTGGAAAGGACTCAGAGATAGGATTTATGATCGCTTGGAAAGGCACAGCTTGATTCGTGATAGTCAGCATGGATTTGTGAAGGGTAGATCATGCCTCACAAGCCTTATTGAATTCTTTGAAGAGGTGACCAAACACGTAGATGAAGGTGCAGTGGATGTGGTATACATAGATTTAAGTAAGGCATTTGATAAGGTTCCCCATGGTAGGCTCATGCAGAAGGTAAGGAGGCATGGGATAGGGGGAAATGTGGCAGATTGGATTCAGAATTGGCTGACCCTTAGAAGACAAAGGGTGGTAGTGGAAGGAAAATATTCAACATGGTGCTTAGTTACGAGTGGTGTACCACAAGGATCTGTTCTGGGTCCTCTTCTATTTGTGATTTTTGTAACTGATTTGGATGAAGGGTGGATTAGTAAGTTCGCGGACGATACGAAGGTGGGTCGTGTTGTGGATAGTGTGGAGGGCTGTTCTAGGTTACAAAGGGACATTGATAGGATGCAGAGCTGGGCTGAGAAGTGGCAGATGGAGTTTAACCCTGATAAGTGTGAGGTGATTCACTTTGGAAGGAAAACTTGAAAGCAGAATATCGGGTTAACGGAAAGATTCTTGGCAGTGTGGAGAAGCAGAGGGATCTTGGGGGTCATGTCCATAGTTCCCTGAAAGCTGCCACCCAGGTGGATAGAGTTGTTAAGAAGGCGTATGGTGTGTTAGCTTTCATTAATAGAGGGAGTGAGTTCAAGAGCCGTGAAGTTATGCTCCAGCTATAAAAAACCCTGCTTTGGTTACATCTGGAGTATTGTGTTCAGTTCAGGTTGCCTCATTACAGGAAAGATGTGGAAGCGTTGGAAAAGGTGCAGAGGAGATTTACCACGATGTTGCTTGGAATGGAGGCAAGGTCTTACGAGGAAAGGTTGAGAGAACTAGGGCTTTTCTCTTTAGAACGACGAAGGATGAGAGGTGACTTGATAGAGGTGTACAAAATGATCAGAGGTATAGATAGAGTGAACAGCCAGAGACTTTTTCCTCGGGTGGAGGTAGCTATTATGAGGGGGCATAGTTTTAAAGTGAGTGGAGGTAGATATAGAGGAGACGTCAGAGGTAGGTCCTTTACTCAGAGAGTGGTAGGGGTGTGGAATGCCAGAGACGGTAGTGGAGTCGGGCATTTAAGCGGCTATTAGATAGGCACATGGATGATAGTATAAGATAGGGGTGGAGGTTAGACAGACCTTAGGATTAGGGTAAAAGTTCGGCACTACATCGTGGGCCAAGGGCCTGTACTGTGCTATACTGTTCTATGTTCTATCCTAGCTGTAAAAATGATGGTGCATTCACAATTCCTTGGAGTGCAGAATTCCAAAGATTCACAATGATTTGTGTCCCAAATGATTGAGCTCTTATACTGAAACTGTGCTCCTGTGCTCTACGTTCACCAGCCAGGGGAAACAATTTCTCAGCATTTATCTTGTCAAGCCCCTTCATAAAAGTTGTAAGTTTCAAGGAAATTGCCTCTCAATCTTCCAAACTCCATAAAATAGCAATCCAGTTTAGATCAGAAATACTCACTGGAATTTAATATCTGCTTCATCTAGAAAGTGTATGTCGAAAAGCCATCGAAAAAAGACATCGAGACTGAAAGACACAAGATCATAAAATATGAAAGGAATGCATGGGTGGTGGAAGGAATCCCTAATATCAGCAAATAAGCGAGGTGGGGGATGGGAGGCACGGTGGGCTGTTACTAACCACCATGAGCGAGGCGCGCACTGCCCTCGGTGAGTGAGGGGGAGGGGGGTCACTGCCTTCAGTGAGTGAGACGGTGGGGTGGGGGGTGAGGTATTACTGCCATCAGTGAGCAAGGGGAGGTGGTCACCGCCCTCACTGAGTGAGACGTTGGTGGGGAGCTTACTGTCCTCAGTGAGTGAGGGGACGGGGATCACTGCCCTCAGTGAGTGAGATGGAGGGGGGCGGTTACTGCCCTCAGTGAGCAAGGGAGGGGAGCAAGAGACGGGGGTGGGGGGGAGGTCACTGCCCTGAGTGAGTAAGGGATGTCACTGCCCTCAGTGAGTGAGGAAGCTGAGGGGAGGGGTAGATGGGTCTCTGCCCCCAGTGACTGTGGGTGATTTGCTCTTTGTAGACAGCTAGGATCTGATCATGGAGTCAGTACCTGGTCAGGCCCAACGATGGCAGAATGATCACCATAAAGACCAGGAAGAAATAACACTTGTGCATTGTCACTTGGTTCTCAGTTGACCTGGAAGAACAAAATCAAGATGATGAATACAATGTTCAGCCTTTAATGAAAGTAATGCCTTAGGAGCTCTGCACAATGGCACCAAAACATATTCAGAACTTAGAACATAGAACAGTACAGCACAGGATCAGGCCTTTCAGCTCACCAAGTCTGAACCAACCATGGTGCCATTGGAAATAAATCACATCTGTCTAACCCTAACCCCTAACACTAACCCAAACCCTAGCCCTAACCCTCAGTTCGCTGCCTGTTTATGTGTCTGTCTAAATGTCTCTTAAACGTTGCTATCATATCTGCTCTACCAGCTCCCTTGGAAATGCATTCCAGATAACTACCATCCTCTGTGTTAAAAAAGAAACTTGCCTTTCCCATTTACTTTAAACTTTTCTCTTCTCATTTTAAACCTATGTTCCTTAGTATTTGACATTTCCACCCTGGGAAAAAGGTTCTGGCTATCCAGCCTACCCATTACTCTCATAATTTTATATACTTCTATCAAGTTGCCCCTCAACCTCCAACACTCTAGCGAAAGCAATCTAAGTACAGTATGTCCAATCTCTCCTTATAGCTAATACACTCCAATCCAGGTAACATCCTGGTAAACCTCTTTTGCACCCTCTCCAAAGCTTCTACATCCTTCCCATCATGTGGTGACCAGAACTACATACAGTATTTTAAATGTGGCCTAACTAAAGTTTATACAGCTGCAACATGATTTACCAACTTTTATAATCAATTCCCCGACACATGAAGGGAAGAATGCTGTGTGCCTTTGTCACCACCTTATCCACTTGTGTTGCCCATTGCAGGGAACAATGAGCTTGCACCCCAAGATCCCTCTGTATAGTAAATGCACCTAATGGTACTGCCTGTTACTGCATACTTTCCTCTTGCATTTGACTTCCCAAAATGCATCACCTCATCTCTGCCATTTCTCTGCCAACTTTCCAACTGATTTATATCCTGCTTATCCTTTGACAACTTCCTCACTTTCCACAACTCCACCAATTTTCATGCCATCTGCAAACTTACTAATTAGATCTCCTGCATCATCCACCTACTTTCATCCAAATCATTCATATATATATTACAAACAACAGAGATCCCAACAGTGATCTCTGTGGAACACCACTGGTCACAGATCTCCAGTCAGAAAAATATCCCTTCATGATTATCCACTGTCGTCTGTGATCAAAGTAATTTCACATTCAACTTACCATGGACCCCAATTGATTTAATCTTCTGGACCAGCCTATCATGAGGGAGCTTGTCAAATGTTTCAGTAAAGTCCATGCAGACAACATCACTTACCTACTCTCATCAATCACCTTTGTCACTTCCTCAAAAAAATCCCTGCACATAGCCAAGTTGATTACCTCTAATTAATCCATTCTCTTCCAAATTCAAGTAAATCCTGTCCGTAACAATCTTATCCAATAATTTCCCAATCACTGATGTAAGGTTCATTGGCCTGGCCTTCTTAAACAATGCCCTAGAATACCAAGATACCTCTCCTTAATCTTAACATCATGTCCTTCTCCTTGGTGAACGCCGATACAAAGTACTCAGTAAGAACACCATCACTTCCTCTGGCTCCATGCATATATTCCTTCCTTTATCTTTGGGTGGACCTACCCTTTCCCTAGCCACCATCTTGGTCGTAATATACATATAAAAGGCATTGGAATTCTCCTTAATCCTATTTGCCATGGACATTTCATAGCCTGCTTTTAGCCCTCCTAATTCCTTGTTTAAGTTCTTTCCTGTATCCTTTATATTCCTCAAGGGCCTTGTCGGGTTTCAGTTTCCTAAATCTTTCTTCTGATTTTCTCCTGTGTCACTAGGTAGGAGGAAGCACTGAGTGTTTTAAGAGAGGATTTCTGACAGACTCTTTGAAATGTAAAGATTTAAGGAGAGCACCTCTGACCTGCCCAAACAACTGTTTCTTAAATAGTGTCGCGAAAAGAATTGGAGGAGGATCACAGTTAATGGTGAGCAAGCCACAGAACCGTAAAGGCTGAGACAGGATTTACAAACATGGATAGTGACTTTAAATGTAATATTGATAAGTAATGTAGTTACTCTGGTCTGTTCTGCCATTCAATTAGCTCACAGTATCACTCTCATCCACCCACCTGATACTCAGCCAAAACGCATCTATTTCAATTTTGGAACCTCCAACCAATGCACAACATCCAGAACATTTTGGTGAAGAGCATTCCAAATTTCCATACCTTGTGTTAAAAGATGCTTCCTATCATCCTAGAATTAATCAGCTCAACTTCACTTCTTGCTGAAAAATGACCATTTTAGGCAGATATTTAAAGAGCTGTTTCCATAAGGGAAGGGCATCCAAAAGGTGAATGTCATACATTACCTAGTCCAGTGGGATTCAAAGATAGCAGAGTAGTACACAATGAATGGAAGAAGCACAGAGAATGTCCACAGGAGCAGGGTCGGGAAAAACTGTGTTACAATCGGATTCTGAAAAAGAGAAGGTTTGGATGAGACTAAGACAGAATTAGATAGTACATTCGCTCAGAGTGTGTGGGCAGAAATCACTCAGTATCAGCAAACTCAAAAAGCTTTATGAAATGAAGGAGGACTCAAAATTCAGTAAACCTTGTAAAGCAAACAATCAGGCCGTCACCACCTATTCTGGCATCTCATTCCTGACTTTTTGCCACATTCAGTTGCAAATAAGCATCCAAGCCATTCACAGAGCAGCCAAAACTCAGCTAGATACTGCAACATCTCAGCTAAGGACAGGTGCAAGGAGCTGTAGGACAATATGGGGGACCAGCCTCGGGGACAGCATGGGGATAGACAGTACCCAGAGTGCAGTATGAGAACAGACAATCTCTGGGGTAAAGGTAAAGTTGCAATAGTCCCAAAAGACCGTAGAGCTGCTCTCCGTGTAGAGTGAGGGCACATCCAATATCTGGGATACAGCACAGGGTATGGAGTCTTTTGGGTAGAGTACAGGGAGGGCCGATCCTTGTGGTAGAGTGCAGGGCGTACCAGTCCCCCAGATGGAATGCAAAAACAGTTGGTCGCCATGAGGAAAAGTCAGAGTGGCAAGGACACATTTAGTTGCAGAACATTGCACAGTGGAAGGAATAAACATAGGAACATCCATCTCCTCCTGTAAGAGCACTTCTCAAGTCCACAATATTGAAGTTTCATAGGGCTATTACAGCACAGAAAGATGCCCTTTGGCCCATTGTGTCTATGTCAGTCATCAAACACCCATGCTTTCTAATCCTATTTTCCAGCATATGGCCCACAATGTTGTATGCCACTGTGTTTCAATGGTTCATCTAAATAGTTCTAAAATGTCTGGGAGGGATCCCGCCTCTATCATCCTTTCATGCAGTGAGTTCCAGTCCCAGTCTGGATTGTCTCTGTAGAGAAGTTTCATCCATGATCCAGACTCAAAATTCAACAGTTAATTTAGAAATAAAAATCTAAGGTTGTGGACTTCACCGGTTGGGCTGGCAGTTATTACCTATCTCCAATTGTCTTCAGGAAGGTGCTGGTGAGATGCCTTCCTGAACTGCTGCAGTCTTTGGAATGCAAGGACACATACTGCTGTTACAGAGGGAATTACAGGAATGTAACCCACTGACACTGAAGAAACAGCGATAAATTTCCAAATCAGGGTAGAGAATGGCTTGGAGGAGAAATTGCAGATGGTGATTCCTATGTATCTGCTGCCTTTGTCCTTCTAGGTGGTAGTGGTCATGGGTCTAGAAGAAGCCTGAATGAATTTTTGCCATACATCTTGTAGATGGTACACATTGCTGCTACCAAGCATAGCTGAAGGAAAGGGTGAATGTTGAAGGTAGTGGATGGAATGCTGATCAAGTGGGCTGTTTTGTCCTGAATGGCATTAAGATTAGAGCTGCATTCATCCAGACATGTGGCAAGTATTCCATTAGACTGGTTCCTCAGGGTAGTGTCCTCAGCCCAACCATCTGCAGCTGCTTCATCAATGACCTTCCCTCCATCATAAGGTCAGAAGTGGGGATGTTTGCCGATGATTGCACAACGTTCAACACCGTTTGTGATTCCTCAGACACTGAAGCAGTCCATGTTCAAATGCAACAAGATCAGACAATATCCAGGCTTGGGCTGACAAGTAGCAAGTGACATTCGCGCCACACAAATGCCAGGCAATGAACATCTCCAACAAAAGACAATCTAACCACCGCCCCTTGACATTCAACGTGTTACCATCACTGAATCCCTCACTATCAACATCGTTGACTAGAAACTCAGCTGGACTCACCACATTAACACAGTGGTTACAAGAGCAGGCCAGAAGCTAGGAATACTGTGGCAAGTAGCTCACCTCCTGACTTCTCAAAGCCTGTCCACCATCTACAAGGCACAAGTCAGGAGTGTGATGGAATACTCCCCACTTGCCTCACCAAACATCCTCAGACAGCATCTTCCAAACCCACAACAACTTCCACCTAGAAGGACAAGGGCAACTAACATATGGGAACATCACCTTCAAGTTCCCCTCCAAGCCACTCACCATCCTGACTTGGAAATATATCATCGTTCCTTCAGTGTCGCCTGGTCAAATTCCTGGAATTCCCTCCCTAACGGCATTGTGGGTCAACCCACAGCAGGAGGACTGCAGCGGTTCAAGAAGGCAGCTCCACACCACCTTCGCAAGGGCAACTAGGGATGGGCAATAAATGCTGGCCAGCTCACAACACCCACATCCCACAAATGAATAGAAAAAAAAAACACCCCAGACTTGTTCTTCATAATTGGTGGACACAATTTGGGCATTCAAGAGATGAGTTATTCATTGCAGAATTGCCAGCATCAGACCTGCTGTTGTAGACATGGTAATGCTGTGGCTGATTGGTTAAGTTTTTGGTCAACGATCACCCTTTAAATGTTAGTGGCTGGAGATTCAATGATGGTCATGCCATTGAAAGTCAAGGAGGTTAGAAAGTCTCCTGTTGGAGATGGCTATTGCCTGTTTTATGATTCTGGTTGATGGTTTTACCAGATAGGTCAGATCCTAGATTTTTAACAAAGTGGTCTCTTGCTGAAACATAAACACATAAGGCTGTAGATTTGGTTTTAACAATAAAACAGAAGTTTATTATGCAAAATAACTGAACATGAAAAAGAATAAATCAATTTTTATATAATAAAAATTTAAAGATTTCAAAACACGTTAAAAATATAATTCTGTTATTCATAGAATAAGTACCACTACATAGTTCTTATGAGTATAATGTTGGTCTTCACACTGAGAATACCCTCTAATGTAAAAACCAAAAGAACTGCAGATGCTGTAAATCAGGAACAAAAACAAAGTCGCTGGAAAAGCTCTCTGGAGCTCTATGATCCAGATCTAGGAACCCAAGAACAAGCATCGAAGAGGAGCTGTGGGCCATCAGCAGAAGCTGAATTGTACTCAAACTCAATCTGCAACTTCACAGCTGGCATATTCCCTATTCTACCATTACCATTAAGCCATGGGATCAATTTGGTTCAATGAACAGTTCAGGAGGCCATGCCAGGGACAGCACTGAACAGACCTAAAGGTGAACATAGAACATAGAACATAGAACATTACAGCGCAGTACAGGCCCT
>NC_063339.1:366789-381801 GCF_021869965.1 Rhincodon typus
TGCTGCTTGGCCTGCTCTGTTCATCCAGCTCTACACCTTGTTATCTCAGATTCTCCAGCATCGCAGTTCCTGCTATCTGTAGCACAGTTACAGGCCAGGAACACCCACACTGGCACAGTTACAGGCCAGGCACACCCACACTGGCACAGTTACAGTCCCGGAGTACCCACACTAGCACAGTTACAGGCCAGGCACACCCACACTGGCACAGTTACAGATCCGGCACACCCACACTAGCAGAGTTACAGGCCAGGCACACCCACACTGGCACAGTTACAGATCCGGCACACCCACACTTGCATAGTTACAGATCAGGCACACCCACATTAACATTGTTACAGCCCAGGAACACCCACACTAGCCAGGCACACCCACACTAGCACAGTTACAGCCCAGGCACATCCACTCGAGCCAGGCATACCCACATTAACAGTGTTACCTCCCAGGCACACCTATACTAGTGCTATTACAGTCTAGGCAGCATATGGATTGCTTTTTCCAGCATTTCATCCCTCGTGACAAACATTATTGCATTTGTCTTTTGTAATTTCTATCTCTCTATACGACTGAAATCCCGACACCAGGAATGATGAACTGCAATTCCTACCCTTCTTTAATCCAAATTGCAATGAAAGCTATCATATCATACCCATATGTCCACCTGGATTTTGAAAAAAGTGAGGGCAGAAATTTTTCTTACTTGCCTAGACTCAGTAGTTGCCAGAAGACAAGAGAACTGCAGAAATTACAGCCTTGTGCAAGAAAGGTTGTAAGGATACTCCCAGCAATTGTACTCCAGTTAGTTTAATTTTCATAGTGGGGAAGCTTCTAGAAACAATTACTAAGCATAGAGTTAGGAGTCAAATGGAAAAAGATGTATTGATTCAGACGGGTTAGCATGAAAATCTAAAGCAAAATTATGTTTAAATAACTTGCAGGAATTCTTTGAAGAGGTAACAGAAAGCCTTGATGAGAATAACACTGTTGATGTGGTAGAAATTAATTTTCAGAAGATGTTTGATCCATTGTCACAAAACAGACTCTGAGGAAAAATGATAGGTCATGGTATAAAAGGGACACTAAGATGGATTCGAAATTAGATGAGTGATAGGAAACGCGGTGATGCTCAATGGATACTCTTCAGGCTGGAGGAAGGTTTGTACTGGAATTCCCCAGGGCTCATTATTAGGAATCTTGCTTTTTTGACATATATTAATGATATAGAGCTTGGTATGCAGGGGATAATTTCAAAGTTGCAGATGACACTAAACTTGGAAGAATTGTAAATTGTGAGGAGGACATTGTGGAACCTCAAAAGAACATTGACAAGTCAGTATGGATTTACAAAGAGAAATCATCATTAACAAATCTACTGGAAGTCTTTGAGGATGGAGATTAATGTGTAAAATTAAAGCAAATGGGTTAGGGGGGGTAGATCATGGAAACCCTACAGTGTGGAAACAGGCCCTTCGGCCCAACATGTCCACACTGTCTTCTGAACAGCATCCCATCCCGACCTATCCTGCCACCCCTTTGCCTTGTAACCCACCTAATCTATACATCCCTGAACATTATGGGTAATTTAGCACGGCAAATCCACCTAGCCTGCACATCTTTGGACTGCGGGAGGAAACCGGGGCACCCGGAGGAAACCCATGCAGACAGTCGCCCGAGGCAGGGATTGAACACAGGTCCCTGGCACTGTGAGGTTAACCACGGAGCCACCGTGTCATTAGTTATAGGTATGGATAGAGAGCTGGTTAGCAGACAGGAAACAAAGAATTGGAATGAATGCATCTTTATTTGAATGGCAGGTAGTGACTAGTGCAATGCTGCAGGGATCGGTACTTGGACCCCAGCTATTACGTGATGAGAAATTTAGATGGCTTAGACAAGGGAACTAAATGTAACATCTCAATTTGTAGATGACACAAAAACTGGGTGGAAGGGTAAGCTGTGAGGAAGATGCAAAGATGTTGCAGTGTGATCTGGACAGGCTGACTGGATGGGCGAATGCATGGCAAATGCAGTATAATGTGAATAAATGTGAGGTTATCCATTTTGGTAGCAAAATTAGGAAGGCAGATTATTATCTTAATGGCTGTAACTTGAGAAAGAAGAATAATCAGCGAGATGTGGGTGTCCTTACGTACCAGTCACTGAAAGTAAGTGCACAGGTGCAGCAGGCAGTGAGGAAAGCTAATGGCATGCTGGCCTTCATAGCGAGAGGATTTGAGTATCGGAGTGAGGATGTCTTGCTGCAGTTATACAGGGCCTTAGTGAGGTCACACCTTTGAGTACTGTGTACAGTTTTGGTCTCCTAGTCTGAGGAAGGACATTCTTGCTATTGAGGGAGTCCAGCAAAGGTTCACCAGACTGATTCCTGGGATGGTAGGACTGACATATGAGGAAAGACTGGATCGACTGGGCTTGTACTCGCTGGAATTTAGGAAAATGAAGGGGGCATCTCAGAAACATAAAATCCTGATGGGACTGGACAGACTAGATGCTGGAAGAATGTTCCCAATGTTGGAGAAGTCCAGAACAAGGGGTCACAATCTAAGAATAAGGGGTTAGCCATTCAGGACTGAGATGAGAAAAAATATCTTCACTCAGAGTTGTGAACCTGCGGGATTCTGTCCCATAGGAAGCTGTTGGGGCCAGTTCATTAGATACATTCAAGAGGGAGCTGGACGTGACCCTTGCGGCTAAAGGGATCAAGGGGTTTGGGGAGATGATGGGAATGGGATACTGTGATTGCATGGTCAGCCATGATCGTATTGAATGGTGGTGCAGGCTCAAAGGGCCAAATGGCCTACTCCTGCACCTATTTTCTATGTTTTTATGTATGTTGGCAATCATAGAGAGAGGTTTCAAGTACAGGAATAAGAATGTCTTACTGTAATTATGCAGGACATTGGTGAAGTCACGCTAAATACTGTGCATATTTTTGGTCTCCTTATCAGAGGAAGAATGTTTTTCTTATAAAGGGAATGCAGCAAAGGTTGACCAAATTGATTTGTGAGATGGCAGGAGATGTGAGGAAAGATCAAGTTGATTAGGATTGTACTCACTGGAGTTTGGAAGAATGAGGGGGAATCTCACAGAAACCCATAAAATTCTAACAGGACTAGACAGGTTAGATGCAGGAAAGAGATTCCCAATGGTGGGGGAGTCCAAAACCAGGAGTCATAGTTTAAGGATCAGGGATAAACCTTTCAGACTGAGATAAGGAGGAATTTCTTCAGTCAGAGCGTGGTAAATCTGTCACAGAAGGCTGTGGAGGCCAAGTCATTGACTGCATTTAAGACAGAGATAGTTAGGTTCTTGATTAGTAAGGAGATCGAAGGTTATGGTGAGAAGGCAGGAGAATGAGGTTGAGAAACGTTTCAGCCATTTTTGAATGGTGGAGAAGATTCAACGTTCTGCTCCTATACCTGATGGTATTAATAAAGTGTACGGTGTCCTTAGCTTTTTGAGGGGCAGAGCACAAGTGCAAGGAGATGATGTTGAATTTGTACAAGACACTTGGCATATTGTGTTTAGTGTGGTCACCACATTAAAGGAAAGATGTGAATTCATTGGAGAAGTGATTTACAAGAATGGTTCAAGGAATGAGAAACTTCAGAGTATAGATGGAAGAAATTAGAACAGCCCTTCTCGGAGAGAAGGCTGAGAAGAGATTTGATTGAGGTTTTCAAAATCATAAGCAGGCTGCATAATGTAGATTTGGAGATGCTTCCACATATTGAAGGAACAAAGATGAGAGGGCACAGATTTACAGTGATGTGCAAAAGAAGTTAGGGTATTGCAAAAAAAAACTTCTTCATAACTGATTAACTAAGGTTTGGAATGCACTGCCTAGAAATGTATTCTGAGGAAGGGTCACCGGACCCAAAACGTTAACTCTGTTTTTCCCTTCACAGATGCTGCCAGACCTGCTGAGCTTCTCCAGCAACTTTGTTTTTGTTTTAGTACTTACCTTTTGTTCTGAAGTCTTAAATAATTTATCAAAGCCAATTAAATTGCTTCCAATTCTCCACACTTCTATTTTTGTTAACAGGTGTCACATTAATCATTCACTCCCTCCACTATCGACGGAAGTGGAACCAGTTTGTACCATCCAAAAGGTGCACTTCAACAATTCACCAAGGCTCCTTCAACAGCACTCTCCAAACCCATGTCCACAACCATCTAGAAGGACAAGGGTAGCAGATACATGGGAATACAATCACCTGCAGGTTCCCTTCAAAGTCACACACTATCTTGACTTAGAAATATTGCTTCACTGGGATTTGAATCCTACCAGATAATGTCGCTCAGTGCTGGGGCATATCTCACATCCCATCTATAAGACTTGACGACTGTGGTGACACTGGACTGCTGTGGCTGATATCGGCATCGGCTGTGCTGGTAATGCTTCACAATGCTACAAAACAAAAATAAAAGTACAGGAGCCATTGAGTGCGAAGCAAGAACGTAAGAAACATGGCTACTTCTCTGGGAGGTTGTAGCATTGAGGTGATGTTACTGGGCTAGTAATGCAGAATCCCAAGCTAACGTTCTGAGGACATGGATTTAAAACCCATGTCGCGGTAGATGGCATAATCGGAATTCAGTAAAAAATCTGGAATGAAACGCTAGTATAGTGCTGACTATGCCAATTGTCATAAAAATCCATCTCGTTCGCTACTGTCCTTTAGGGAAGGGAATCTGCCATCCTCACCTGGTCTTGGTCTACATGTGACTCCAGACACAGCAAAGAGGTTGACTCTTAGCTTGCTGCCGTCTGAGCAATTGGGCCAATAAATGTTGGTCTAGCCAGTGACACCCGAGCACATGAAAAAAATTCTAAAAGCTGCAGACCGAATTATGTGATGCTGAGCTGTGCGTGAACTATGGTTGAAGTATGTAGAAACAGGAGTTGGTCAGTCAGTCATGTCCTTTATACAATTCACATAACATGTGGCACGGAAGCAAGGAAGTTATATTAAATCTTTGTAAAAATATAGTCAGGCATCAACTAGAGAACTATGTTCAATTCTGGGCACAATATTATATAAAGCCAGCATCCAGGGAAATAATACAGAGACTCACTAGAATGGTACTAAAGACGAAGCGCTTCAGTTAGGTGGAGAAACTGGTTAAGATGGGCTTGTTCCGCTTATAGTAGAGAAGGTTCAGGGGACATTTGATCAAGTGTTCAAAATCATCAATGGTTTTGTTAGAATAAATAATGAGAAACTATTTCCACCGTGAGCACAGTCAGTAACGTGAGGCCACAGATCTAAGGTCATTAGCAAAACAGCTACAGGGAAGATGAAACAATGCATTTTTTACACAAATAATTGTTATAATCAAAGCAGAAGAACACAGGAGCAAGAATAAGCTATTCAGCCCATCAAGCCTTTTTGCCATTCAATTAGATTATGAGACCAATTAGGAGATAGATGAGAGCGATTAGGAGACCGATGACCTCATGGTATTTGGAGATATTGCAGGAAAGTGGCATTGTTCTGATGGAGTGGCTTCACTTGAACCATGCTGGGACCAGTGCATGGACGAATCAAATAATGAGGGCTCCTTCCTCAAGCATAGTGAGACAGGAGGTATCAAGACACAGAATTTATAAATAAAATATCAAAGGATCATACAACTGATGCAAATGTATTGAATAAACCTAAAATGGCTGGCTGACTCCCTCCTGTTAAATCTTTAATCAGTTAGAAAGGAGATGCAGGTTTCCATTGATTAAAATACAAATCCCAGAATTTCTTTCAAGTCACTGCCCCAAGATAACTAAAGGTTTTAATAGTGTATACAAGAGATGACATCTCAGGTCTGACATTTTAGGTCTGAGGCCTCGTTTAGAATCTGCCCGTGTTTTAACCTGGACTTAGATTGGCTTTATTTCATGGAATCATTGAATCCCTACAATGGTGAAACAGACCATTTGGCCCAACAAGTCCACACCAACCTTCCAAATAGCATCCTACCCAGACCCATCCTCTAACCCTGTAACCCTGCTTTTCCCATGGTTATCGCACCTAACCTACACATCCCTGAACACTATGTGCAATTTAGCACAGCCAATCTACCTAATTTTCATATTTTTGGACTGTGGGAAGAAACCAGAGCACCCAACAGAGACCCACGCAGACACGGGGAGAGTGTGCAAACTCCACACAGTCGCCTGAGTCTGGAATCGAACCTGGATCCCTGGCGCTGTGAGGCAGCAGTGCTAACTACTGAGCCATTTACAAAATGCCCCATTGATTGACTGTGAAAACAAATTGTGTGCTTTTTGAACAAAATCGAATGTATCTGCAAATTCACCCCACACATTTGTGTGTGTGTGTGTGTGTGTGTGCGCGCGCGCAAGCGTATAGGTGCATGTGAGACAGAGTGTGTGTGTGTGTATGTATATGAGAGAGACAGAGGGAGGGGGTGTGCGTGAAACAGTATGTGAGACAGTGTGCAAGAGAGAGTTTGACAGAGAAAGAGTGAGAGAGAGTGTGAGAGAGAGTGTGAGAGAGAGTGTGTAAGTGTGAGTGTATATATGCGGGTGAAACAGAATGTATGAGAGTGTGTATTTGTGTGTATGAAAGAGGGAGAGTGAGTGAGTGAGTGACAGGGTATATGTGAGTGTGTGAGTGTGTGTGTATGAGAGTGTGAGAGTGTGTGAGTGTTTGTGGAAATGTGGGCTTACAAAGAGGAAATGACAACATTAATTACCCAGGCAAGGATAAGGGACAGAGTATACAAACAGAGAAACAGGAGTAAGTAGGAGTAAAAGAGTGAAAATCATGACGAAAAGGCAGAATTGACAGCTCATTACTTAGTCCTTATACTCTTCTATGGATTCACTCGATCCCAGCTGTCTATACCAGACATATGCCTCTTTCTTTTCTGGACCAGAGCCTCAATTTCTCTCATCATCCACCATTCCCTACACCTACCAGCTGCACCCTTCACACTTTCAGGAACATACTGCCTCTAGACTCTCATTATCTCATTTTTAAAGGCCTCCCATTTTCCAACCATCCCTTTACCTGCAAATAGCCTCTCCTAATCAACCTTCTCTCATTACTGTCAAAATTGGCCTTACTTTAATTTAGAACTTTAACTTTTAGATTTCATCTATCCTTTTCCATAACTATTTTAAAGCTGCTAAAATTATGATCACTGGCCCCAAAGTGCTCCTCCACTGTCACCTCAGTCACTTGCCCTGCCTTATTTCCAAAGAGAAGGTCAAGTTTTGCTCCTTCTCTTGCCCATTCATCTATTTCAGTCTGCAGCTTCTTTATGCCCCTTTCACAACATACTTCCCTATCTTTGTATTATTTGCAAATTTGGCTCAGTGGTTAGCACTGCTGCCTCACAACACTAGGAACCCAGGTTGGATTCCACCCTCGGGCGACTGTCTGTGTAGAGTTTGCACATTCTCCCCATGTCTGTGTGGGTTTCCTCCGGGTGCTCTGGTTTCTTCCCACAGTCCAAAGATGTGCAGGCTAGGTGGATTGGCCAAGCTAAATTGCCCATAGTGTTCAGGGATGTGTAGATTAGTGGGGTGGGTCGGGGTGGGATGTTCTGAGGGTCGGTGTGCACTTGTTGGGCAGAAGGGCCTGTTTCCACACTGTAGGGAATCTATGATCTATGATCTTCTCCCCTTATCTAAGTCATTGATATAAATGTAAAATATTGAGGCCCTAGCACAGATCTCTGAGGGACTCACTCATTTCAATCAGAAAAAGAATGGGATCACCTCCTAGATCACAATCTAGAGAATACAGTGTTAAATACAATGTATGACTTTAAGCTAAAGTTATACTTTGTGTTTTAAGACAGGCGAGTCAGGATTTAGTTTCATTTTTGATCCTGCAGGCTTGTAACTGTGAAGTCTGGAGATCCCGGCAGCTCTGCTTCCTACTGTCACTCACCTTCTCAATGCCCCTCAAATTACAGGCTGCTTCTCTCCTCTCAAAAACATAACCGCTCTTGAAAGAATGGCTAATGAGGTAGTGGATATGATGTGTTAATTTTCCAAGACACCCTGAATTCACAAAATAACCCCTCTAGTTAAGAGGTAGGGAGGCCGGAAATTATAGACTAGTTACCTTTACACCTGTTGTGGGGCAAGTGTAAGAACTAATCATTAAATAGATTATAGCCATGAAATTAGAAAAATGAAAGGTAATTAGGAACAGTGACCATGGTTATGTCAAAGGGAAGTCGCATTTAACCAACTTTTTGGAGTTCTTTGAGTAACATGCTTTGGGTAAAAAGGGGAGCCTGTGGACATACTGTACTTGAACATCCAAAAATCATCTGATGAGTTGCCACATCAAAGGCTATTTTAGAAAATAAAAACTCATGCATAGGGCAGAACATACAAATACGGATAAAATCTTAGCTGGCTCACGGGAAAAACAGTATGCAGAAGTATGTCTTTTTCTGATCGGCAGGATGTCACGAGCAGAGTACTTCAGGGTTCTGTACTGGAGCATCTATTTGTTACAATTTCAGTCAATGACTTTGATGAGGAAAATGAAGGTTTGTTAGCTAAATTCATAAAAGACACCAAGATAGGGAGATATGCAGGTTCTGAAGAAGCCACAAGGTGGTTATGGATAGACATCAATAAGTTGAGTGAGGGGGTCAAAATCTGGCAGATAGAGTATTATGTTGGAAAATGTGCAGTTGTTCACTTGGACAAGATGCATGAAAAAAGCAGAGTATGACTTAAATGAATAATGACTGCAGAATTCCAAGATGCAGAGGGATTTAGATATTCCAGTGAATAAGTCACAAAAGTTTAACATACAGGTACAGTGTGTAATCAAAAAGCTAATCGGAAGCTATAGGGAGCTCAGAAATAAATAGAGAGGACGGGTGGGGCTGGGGAAAGTGGGTGGGATGGTGATAGGTGAGTGCAGGTGTGGATTGGTCAGTGAGGTGGGAGGAGCGGATAGGTGGGAGAGAAGATGGACAGGTTGTGTCAGGTTAAGGAGGCAGGGATGAGAGGAAGGGTTGGACATGGGATGAGGCCGGGGGTGGGGAGATTTTAAAACTGGTGAAATCCATGTTTAGGCCATTGGGCTGTAGGCTCCCGAGGCAGAAAATGAGGCGCTGCTCCTCCAGTTTGTGGGTGGTGTCATTGTGACACTGGAGGAGGCCGGAAAACTGTACTTCACTAGACTGAAAACCGGAAGTGAGCTAATCCAGCTCAACGGACACCAGAGTTTAAATAAAAGGTGGGAAAACACAACAGCCCTTCATCAGAGGCTGCACTGATGATATTACCCAGCAGGGTAATGAAACGTCTGCGGAACAACGAACCAGCTCAGCGAGCCAACCAACCGCTACATTCAGAACCCGAGCTACAAATCTACTCTAAAACATATCACCATCCCACCCCCCCTTCCCAGCCCCACCTCCTCCACTCTCTATTTATTTCTGAGCTTCCTTCCCCCTCCCCATTTCTGAAGAGGAGTCCCGACCCGAAACGTCAGCTTTCCTGCTCCTCTGATGCTGCCTGGCCTGCTTTGTTCCTCCAGCTCCACACTGTTATCTCTGACTCCAGCATCTACTGTTCTTGCTGTCTCTAATTGGATGCTATGTTTTGTTATGAGAAGTATTGAACATAAAAGTAAGGATGCTAAGAATGCTTCTGAAATACTGCCTGCAGTTTGATCTCCCTTATTGAAGGAATAATGCAAATGCAGTTCAGAGAAGGCTTATTAGATCAATACTTGCATTGAATAGGCTGTCTTATGAGGATAGTTTGGACAGGCTGGGCTTGTTTCTATCAGAATTTTGAAAAGTGAGGGTGATTTGTATCAGGGGTCTGCATTGGCTTCATGACTATTCATGTTATAAATTATGTGGACGAAGAAACTGAGAGCATTGTTGCCAAGTTTGCAGATGACACAAAGATAGGTGAAGGGACAGGTCATGTTGAGAAAGTGGAAGGGACAGGTAGTGTTGAGGAAGTGTGGAGGTTGCAGAAGACCTTGGACAGGCTAGGAGAGTGGGTAATGAAGTGGCACATGGAATACAATTTGGGAAGGTGTCAGGTTATGCACTTTGGCGGGAAGGATAGAGGCATAGACTATTTTCTAAATGGGGAAGGGCTTCGGAAGTCTGAAGATAAAGGGATTTAAGAGTCCCAGCCCAGGATTCTCTAAGGGTTAACATGCAGGCTCGGTTGGCAGTTAGAGCAGCAAGCACAATTTTAGCATTTATTTCAAGAGGGCTAGAACACAA
This sequence comes from Rhincodon typus, assembly GCF_021869965.1. Taxonomy (NCBI): domain Eukaryota; kingdom Metazoa; phylum Chordata; class Chondrichthyes; order Orectolobiformes; family Rhincodontidae; genus Rhincodon; species Rhincodon typus. The sequence continues at coordinate 377,056 of NC_063339.1, forward strand.
CAGCAGAGGTGTACTGCTGAGGCTGTATAAGCTCTGGTCAGACTGTATTTGGAATACTGTGAGGTAGTTTTGGGCCCTGTATCTAAGGAAGGATGTGCTAGGTCAGAAGTCATAGGACACCAGGTTATAGTCCAACAGGCTTATTTGAAATTACAAGCTTTCAGAGCACTGCTCCTTCATCAGGTGAAGTGAACAGAGGCACGTAGGCACAGAATTTATAGGCAGAGAGATCAAAAGGTCAGTGCCAGGGAATGGAGGAGCAGTGTTGGGCCAGTTTTGGCTAGTGTATGGCCAGGGAATAAAGGGGCAGTCTAGGGTCTGGAGGCACGCAGCTCCAACCATACTCAAGAAGCTTGACACAACCCAGGACACAGCAGCTCTCTTGTCTGGCACCACATCCGCAAGCAACCACTCCATCCACCACCGCCGCTCAGTAGCAGCAGTGTTACTATCTACATGATACACTGTGGAAATTCATCAAAGATCCTTAGACAGCACCTTCCAAACCCATGACCACATCCATCTAGAAGGATAAGGGCAGCAGATTTTTTTTATTCATCCATGGGATGAGGGCATCACTGGCTAGGCAGCATTTAGTGCCCATCCCTAATTGCCCAGAGGGTAGTAAAAAGTCAACCACATTGCTGTGGGTCTGGAGTCACATGTAGGCCAGACCAGGTAAGGATGGCAGTTTCCTTCCCTAAAGGACATTAGTGAACCAGATGGGTTTTTCCAACAATCGGCAATGGATTCATGGGCATCATTAGACCCTAATTCCAGATATTTATTGAATTCAAATTCCACCATCTACTGTGGCGGGATTCAAACCCGGGTCCCCAGAACATTATCTGGGTCTCTGGATTAACAGTTCAGTGATAATACCACTAGGCCATTGCCTCCCCTCTAGAACCCCATCACCCACAATTACCACTCCAAGCCACGCACCATTCTGATTTGGAAATGTATCGCCATCACTTCAGGGTCGCTGGGTCAAAATCTTGGAATTCCCTCCCTAAGGGCATTGTGGGTCTACATACAGCACATGGACTGCAGTGGTTCAAGAAGGCAGCTCACCACCTTCTCAAGAACAACTAGGGACGGGCAATAAATGCTGTCCAGCCAGCAATAGCCATGTCCCACAAGTGAATAAAAAAAATGTTAGTCTAGGGCCAGGGAGTAAAGAGGCAGCGTAGAGCCAGTTTTAATTAGTGTAATGCCAGTGCCAGGGTGTGGAGGGGCACATAATTCTTGGTCAGATTAATTGTATAAAATGGCAAATGGAAAGTCTATGAACAAACCAAATGAATATCCATCTCTCCACTCACAGACACTCACACAGCTGTCATCCGCTCATCCTGGAAGGTTACAAAACCCATCCCCAGCCTTTTCAAGGTAATCCGATTCCGCTCAGCATTAAACTCATCTGTTAGCTTCTCCTCCAATTCACTGTAGTATTGCTCTGCATCCACCTGCAAAAGAGATGGAGATACTAGGTAACAAGCTGGTTATGTAGCTTATAGCCTCGAAGTTGAAATGATTGACCTGCAACAAGCACAATCATCTTCCAATGTGTTAGGTGTGACTCCTAACAGCATAGGCTTTTTCCCAATTCCCATTGATTCCAATTTTGCTAGGGCTCCTTGATGCCACACTCCGTTAAATATGGCCTTGATATCAAGGGCTCACCTCTGGAGTTCAGCCTTTTTGCTCACATTTGCCAAACCACCAATCTGGGAAGCACAATACAGTCTGCCATGTGGTGTCCAAATGTCAAGGCTGGCTGCTTAAAAACTCTACCTCAGTTCTCTTGAATTTTATCCCAGTTACACCAAAATTAGTTCCTCTAGTGCTCGCCCCTCACACCCACCCAAAACTCTAAAATCACAATGTCAACTCACACACTCCCTTCTAAACCCATGGTCATTTTCTCAGCTCCCTTGCCGACAAATGCCCACAACCCAACATGCTACAGCATCTCCTCAAATCAGCTGTCAAAACCGAACTTACAACTGAGAAAATTCTTTGATGGCCATATCCATTCCTCTGCCAACTCTATGTCCTCACTCTCTACACCATGATCCCAATGATTGGTCTTCTCATGATTCTCAGCGAGTGACACCCTGTCAGCCTGTGAACCATTACCTTGTCTCTTCCATTGACCTAAGAATCCCCTCCATCTCAGGCCATGCCATTGGTGGCTGCTTCCCATCCACCTGCCCAAACAGTTGTTGCCTTTCCATAGAGAAAACATCTCCTCCATCCCCTGACTGAGGCAGCTCCACCACAAACACCCTTGTTCAGGCAGCATCTTCAGCTCCCACACTGAGAAATCCCCTCTACGCTCCCCTTCACAGAGGAAGCTCCTCCATCCTCTCACACCCTCCAACCACTCCTGCAATCACTGATACAACTCCTCTGCCCCCTCTGAGGCAGCTCCTCCAAAGTCCACCCCCCCCACCACCACCACACTCACTGAGGCAGCTCCTCTGGCCACCTCTGAGGCAGCTTCTCCAAACCCTCCTCACTGAGGCAGCTCTTACAATCCTCCCCCTCGCTGAGGTAGATCCTCCATTCTTCCCGTCCGCACTCATCAAGACATCCCTCCTGGTCCACTTCGCTGAGGCACCTCCTCCAACCCACCTCACTGAGGCCCCCATCCCCTGACCCCACTCTCGCACTCATTGACACTCCATCGCTCAGGTAGCTTCTCCACAGACCCCATACCCAGGAAGCTTCTCTGGACAACAAGGTGCAGAGCTGGATGAACACAGTAGGCACAGCTTCTCTGGACTCCTTGTGCTGAGGCAGCTCCTCTGCCCTCCCCCACCCTGACCTTGTTCTCCAGGCAGCCCCACTCCTCCACCCTCTCCAGCTTTCTGCGTGCTGCCTGCTTTTAACATATCTGCTTATTTGTAACCTGATTCTTCTCACCTGTTCAAACCCACAGAAATCGCAGCAACAGATCCTGGCCAATGGATGGGTCTTAATCATTATCTTTCCTTCCTTTTGAGCCTTGGCTGTGAAGTATAGCCTGCCTTTCATTGCCTTTCGTCTGAAAGAGTAAAATAGGAGTTACAAAGACAATAAGATATGGCAGAAGAAGTAGACCATTCAACCATCTGTTCACCATTCAATGAGATCATGGTTGATCTAATCATTCTCAACTCCACGTTGCTGTCTTTTCACCTTAACTCTTGATTCCTTACTAATTAAAAATCTGTCTATCTCTTGAAAATACTTAACAACCCAGCCTCAGTCAGTCCCTGCAATAAAGAATTCCACAAATTCACCACCGTCTGGGAGAAATAAATTCACCTTTATCACCAGAAGAATAAATCCAACTGTTTTTTTTCTGGTGCTTCCACCTGTCCAGAGGATTTCAGGGTTCAGTTTGCTACAACATGTCAAATACTGACCATCAGCAGAATATTCAAGTCTGCGGGAATTACATCTGGGCTTTATATTGTCCTCACCTATTTTCGATATACATGTTCTGCACCTGAGGTCACTGATTTAAGAATCGGGAGCAGGAACCTTCATTAATTGTCCCCACTATAAAACCATTATGTTGAGGCCAACTGGAACTCTATGGAGCTCATAAATCTCCTAATAATATCAGGCTTGCTTCTTAACAATTTTCTTAATTTACTCATGGAATGTGGGGATCACTGATTGGCCAGCATTTATTGCCAGTCCCTAACAATGTCCTGTTAAGTGGGTTCATTAGCTAATACGTGGCTCAGTTACAGATTCTCACAGCACTCACACAGAATTATGCAGTGTCCCTTTGGCCCATCAAGTCTGCACTGCTAAAAATTAACCACTAATTGAATTTTACTGTATTGAATTGAATTGAATTAGCTTTATGGTCACATGTACTCAAGTGAGTTCAGTGAAAAGTCGCCACTTACAGCACCATCTTAGGTACAATGACACCCAGGTATAATCCTTAGTTTCAAATAGAGAAATGAAGAAAAAAAATTATAGCTATACACAATATGACCATAGGTCAGAAATACAAGAAGCAAAGTTAAAAAGACAAACATCACAGTCTCTCTCCAAAGGCTCTCCACAGCAGACCATTTCAAGGGACCTCCATGTGGTCTGGCTGCTGGCTGCCAACACGCTTCGCTCTGGGCCACTATCCTGCTCCACACTTGGCTGCTGGCGTCCCTGCTCCAACTGCTGGCGTCTCAGCCCATCCCACGTCAGAGGCCAGGGCTGGGTGTCCAAGGCCAAGAGAAGGGAGAGAAGGAAGGGAACAGGGAAAGGAAGAAAGAAAAAGAATGGGCAGAACAGAGGAGCTCAGGCTGGAGCATCCTACTCCGCGGCTATCTTATCCTACAATAGTCCCACTTTCCCGCATTAGGGCCAAAGTCTTGAGTGTTATGACATCCTAAGAATAAATTTAAAGCACCTGCTATGCTGTACAAAAAACTGAAAGATCTGCAGATGCTGTAAATCAGAACCAAAAACACAAATTGCAGGAAAAAATTCAGCAGATCTGGCAGCATCTGTGGAAGGAAATCCGAGTTAATATTTCAGATCCAGTGATCCTCAAAAGAAGGGTCACTGAACCCAAAACATTAATCATTATTCTGTATAACAATATTAACTATAACTGACATCTTCAGATACCCGAGATAGTAGGAACTGCAAATGCTGGAGAATCCGAGACAACAAGGTGCAGAGCTGGATGAACACAGCAGGCCAAGCAGCATCATAGGAGCAGAAAGGCTGACGTTT
>NC_063339.1:382201-392378 GCF_021869965.1 Rhincodon typus
CCCACTCTCTCCCTATTTATTTCAGAACCCCCTTCCCCTCCCCCATCTCTGATGAAGGGTCTAGGCCCGAAACGTCAGCCTTTCTGCTCCTATGATGCTGCTTGGCCTGCTGTGTTCATCCAGCTCTGCACCTTGTTGTCTTCAGATACCCAACTGCAGATATCCATGTCCCTTTACAAAGTAAAGGAAATGAAAGAACTTGTACCTCTACAGCAAATCTTACAATCTCAGGTTATCGCTACATCTCGGGAAACAAGCTATTTTTGAAGTCTAGTCACTGCTGTTTTGGAGGGAAAATGAGAAATGAACCCCACCCTGCTCAATCTTTCCTAATTATTATAACCTTTCAATTCTGGTATTTTCTTTACATCTTGTCCAATGCTTCTATGACAGTTTCATAACATGGAGACCAGTCCGATTCACATCATTCCAAGTGTCTTTGAGAAAATGTCTTTACAAGTTTGAAGGAAGTTTGCTGCTTTTCATTCCTACCCAACTACAAATGAATCTCAGTGTTTAGTTTGTGGTTTTATGGCTTCACTAATTTGCATCACCGCTTTCAGTGATTTGTATACCTGAATATTCCTCCCAGAATCCCCTCAACTCTCATTTTGATACTCATTTTCCATGAACTATGTGTCTTTTTAAAATTTTTCTTACCAAAATATATATTAATACCTGAAACTTACCTAATTTGAAATAAATTTGTCATTGAGATGCAAGTTTATTGCTCTGTCTTAAATTGCTTAGAATATAAAGAACAGCAGGGAATGACTAAATGTTTAAGTAGGTGGAGAATATTAGAACATAACAGTAAGCTGGCTAAGAACATAAAAATGGATAGCAAAAGTTTCTACAGGTATTTAAAAAGGATAAAAATTAGTAAAGTGAGTGTTGGTCATCTGGAGACTGAGAATGGGAAGCAAACATAAGATAATGCCACATGAAATCAACAAATATTTTCCTTCTCTCTTCATTATAGGGAATACAAAAAAGTTCCATTAACATTTCAAGACCACACTGAAAGAATGGTGCTCCTTGTGAAGTTTAATGAAATTTGATGACCCACCACTGTATTAACATCTGGGGGAGTTGCTGAGAAAGACATGAAATTTGTTTTGATCACATTTGCTATCTGATGTGCTCTTTGGGGTGTTCAATCACTTATATTTACATGGTGATTCTTTCTGTTAGAAATACAATAATATGTGTATTATTCTGAGTGGGGCATATGCAGGCCATGAGGTTACAGATTGTGTTTAAGTACAATTCTACTGCTATTGATGACGCACAGCATCTCATGGGCACCCAGTCTCGAGTTGCTAGATCTGTTTAAAGTCTGTCCCATTTAACATGGTGATAGTGCCATACAACAAGATGGAGAGTATTCTCAATGTGAACACAGGACTTTGACTCAACAAGGACTGCATGGTATAAAAACCGAAAGAACTGCAGATGCTGTAAATCAGGAACAAAAACAGAAGTTGCTGGAAAAGCTCAGCAGGTCTGCCAGCATCTGTGAAGGGAAAAACAGAGTTAACGTTCTGAGGAAGGGTCACTGGACCCGAAATGCGAACTCTGTTTCTTCCTTCACAGATGCTGCCAGACCTGCTGAGCTTTTCCAGCAACTTTGTTTTTGTAAGGACTGAGGGGTGGTCACTTTTATTGCTACTGCCATGGACAGATACTTCTGCAGCTGGCAGATTGCAAAGGATGAGGTCAAAAATATTTTTCACTCTTGTTGGTTCCCTCACCACCTGCCACAGACCCAGCCTAGCAGCTATGTTCTTTAGGACCCAACCAGCTCAATCAGTAGTACTGTTGTCGAGCCACTCTTGGTGGTGAACATTGCGATCCCCCACCCAGAGTACATTTTGCACCGTTGACACCCTTAGTGCTTCCTCCAAGTGCTGTTCAACATGGAGTACAAGGGGGTGCTTTTGCTAACGCTATTGGGGAGGGTTTAAACTAATGTGGCAGGGGGATGGGAACCAAATGAGGAGGTTAGTGGACAGTAAGGAGGTAGTAACTAAAGGATGTAAGGAACTAGATAATGAAGTCAGTGTGACTAACTTGAAGAGTAGGCAGAGAGCAGACGATGAACGCAAAGGGACAGGTGGTCTGAGGTGCATTTGATTTCATGCGAGAAGTGTAGTAGGTAAGGCAGATGAACTTAGAGCTTGGATTAGTACCTGGGAGTATGATGTTATTGCTATTACTGAGACTTGGTTGAGGGAAGGGCAAGATTGGCAACTAAATATGCCCAACATTGACTGGGATTCACTTAGTGTTAGGGGTTTAGATGGAGCAGAATTTGTAAAGGGCATCCAGGAGGGTTTTATAGAGCAGTATGTAAATAGTCCAACTCAGGAAGGGGCCATACTGGACCTGGTGTTGGGGAATGAGCCCGGCCAGGTGGTTGAAGTTTCAGTAGGGGATTACTTTGGGAAAAGTGATCACAATTCCGTAAGTTTTAGAATACTCATGGACAAAGACGAAAGTGGTCCTAAAGGAAGAGTGCTGAATTGGGGGAAGGCCAATAATAGCAAAATTCGGCAGGAGCTGGGGAATGTGGATTGGGAGCAGCTGTTTGAGGGTAAATCCACATTTGGTATGTGGGAGGCTTTCAAAGAGACGTTGATTAGAGTGCAGGACAAACATATCCCTGTGAAAATGAGGGATAGAAAGGGCAAGATTAGGGAACCATGGATGACAGGTGAAATTGTGAGACTAGAAAAGAGGAAAAAGGAAGCATACATAAGGTCTAGACGACTGAAAACAGACGAAGCTTTGGAAGAATATCGGGAAAGTAGGACCAATCTGAAATGAGGAATTAAGAGGGCTAAAAGGGGTCATGAATTATCTTTAGCAAACAGGGTTAAGGAAAATCCCAAAGCCTTTTATTCCTATATAAGGAGCAAGAGGGTAACTAGAGAAAGGGTTGGCCCACTCAAGGACAAAGGAGGGAAGTTACGCGAGGAGTCAGAGAAAATGAGTGTGATTCTTAATGAGTACTTTGCGTCGGTATTCACTGAGGAGAGGGACATGACGGATCTTGAGGTTAGGGATAGATGTTTGATTACTCTAGGACAAGTCGGCATAAGGAGGGGGGAAGTGTTGGGTATTCTAAAAGGCATTAGGGTGGACAAGACCCCAGGTCCAGATGTGATCTATCCCAGGTTACTGAGAGAAGCGAGAGAGGAAATAGCTGGGGCCTTAACATATATCTTTGCAGCATCCTTGAGCACGGGTGAGGTCCCGGAGGACTGGAGAATTGCTAATGTTGCCCCCTTGTTGAAGAAGGGTAGCAAGGATAATCCAGGTAATTATAGACCAGTGAGCCTGACGTCAGTGGTGGGGAAGCTGCTGGAGAAGATACTGAGGGATAGGATCTATTTACATTTGAAAGAAAATGGGCTTATTAGTGATAGGCAGCATGGTTTTGTGCAGGGAAGGTCATGTCTTACCAACTTGATAGAATTCTTTGAGGAAGTGACAAAGTTGATCGATGAGGGAAGGACTGTCGATGTCATATACATGGACTTCAGGAAGGCGTTTGATAAGGTTCCCCATGGTCGGCTGATGGAGAAAGTGAAGTCGCATGGGGTCCAGGGTGGACTAACTACATGGATAGAGAACTGGCTGGGCAACAGGTGACAGAGAGTTCTAGTGGAAGGGAGTTTCTCAAAATGCAGAACTGTGACCAGTGGTGTTCCACAGGAATCCATGTTGGGACCACTGTTGTTTGTGATTTACATAAATGATCTGGAGGAAGGTATAGATAGTCTGATTAGCAAGTTTGCAGATGACACTAAGATTGGTGGAGTAGCAGACAGTGAAGGGGACTGTCGGTGAATGCAGCAGAATACAGATAGATTGGAGAGTTGGGCGGAGAAATGGCAGATGGAGTTCAATCCAGGCAAATGCGAGGTGATGCATTTAGGAAGATCCAATTCAAGAGTGAACTATATGGTAAATGGAAAAGCCCTGGGAAAATTGATGCACAGAGAGATCTGGGTTTTCAGGTCCATTGTACCCTGAAGGTGGCAACGCAGGTTGATAGAGTGGTCAAGAAGGCATACAGCATGCTTTCATTCATCGGACGGGGTATTGAGTACAAGAGTTGGCAGGCCATGTTACAGTTGTATAGGACTTTGGTTCAACCACATTTGGAATACTGCGTACAGTTCTAGTCGCCACATTACCAAAAGGATGTGGCTACTTTGGAGAGGGTGCAGAGGAGGTTCACCAGGATGTTGCCTGGTATGGAGGGTGCTAGCTATGAAGAGAGGTTGAGTAGATTAGGATTATTTACATTAGAAAGATGGAGGTTGAGGGAGGACCTGATTGAGGTCTACAAAATCATGAGAGGTATAGACAGGGTGGATAGCAAGAAGCTTTTTCCCAGATTGGGGGACTCAATTACTAGGGGTCATGATTTCAAGGTGAGAGGGGAAAAGTTTAAGGGAGATATGCGTGGAAAGTTCTTTACGCAGAGGGTGGTGGGTGCCTGGAATGCGTTGCCAGCGGAGGTGGTAGAGGCGGGCACGATAGCGTCATTTAAGATGTATCTAGACAGATACATGAATGGGCAGGGAGCAGAGGGATACAGATCCTTGGAAAATAGGCGACAGGTTTAGATAGAGGATCTGGATCGGCGCAGACTTGGAGGGCCGAAGGGCCTGTTCCTGTGCTGTAATTTTCTTCGTTCTTTGTCCTTTGAGTACCGATTCAGCCGCCAAAGGAGACCAGTATGTGGTCATCAGCAGGAGGTTTCCTTGCCCATGTTTAATCTGAAGCCATGAAACTTCATGGGGTCCAGGGTCAATGTTGAGTACTCCAGAGCAATGCCTTCCTGACTGTATACCACTATGCTGCCACCTCTACTGGGTCTGTCCTGCTGGTGGGACAGGACATATCCAAGGATGGTGACGGAGGTGTCTACAACATTGTCTGTAAGGTATGATTTTGTGAATATGAGCATGTCAGATTGTAATCAGCCCTCCCAATTTTGGCACTAGCCCCCAGATGTTAATAAAGAGGATTTTGTCAGGTTGATAGGGCTGCTTCTGCCGCTGTCTTTTCTGGTGCCTAGGTGATGCCTGGTGGTCCATCAAGTTTCATTTCTTTGTTGAGAATTTATAGCAGCTGATATAACTGAGTGGCTTGCAGGGCCATTTCAGGGGGCAATTCAGAGTCAACCACATTGCTATGAGTCTGGAGTCACACCTAGGCCAGCCAAGTAAGAACAGCAGTTTCCTTCCCCTGAAGGACATTAGTGAGCCAGAAGGGTTTTTCCAACAATCGACAATGGTTTCATGGTCATCAGTAGCTTCTTAATTCCAGATTTCTTTTTATTGAATTCAGATTACACCATCCTTCTGTGGTTGGATTTGAACCAGAAAGGTAAGTATCCCATATGTCCTCTTAAGCACTGTCCTGCTATCTTAAGGGACCAGTGAATACGCGCACCAAAGTCCCTCTGATCCTTCCACTTACCAGGGTCCTGCCGTTCATCTTGTATTCCCTTGTCTAGCTCGTCCTGCCCAAGTGCATCACCTCATACTTATCTGGATTGAATTCCATATCCCACTGATCAGCCCGTCTGACTGCCTGTCTATGTCCTCCTATAACCTAAGGCTATCCTCCTCACTCTTTACAACCCAACCAATTTTCATATGATCCATGAATTTACATCTAAATCATACAGCACAACCAGCATCACCGATCCTTGTGGAACCCACTGGACACAGGCCTTTCGTCACAAAAACACCTCTCAACCACATCCTCTGCTTCCTGTCACTCAGCCAATTCCGATCGAATTTGCCAAATTTCCTTGGATCCCATGGGTCTTACTTCACTATCAGTCTCCAATGAGGGACCTTATCAAAACCTTGCTGAAGGCCAAGTAACCTACTTCCAATGCATTGTTGTCATCTACGCAGCTGGTCACCTCTTCGATAAATCCAATCAAGTTGGTCAGACATAGCTTCCCCTTAATAAAAACATGCTGACTATTCTTAATTAATCTGTTCAAGTGTGGATTAATTCTATCGCTCAAAATTGCTTCCAATTGTCTTCCCACCGCTGAGTTTAGACTGACTGGCCTGTAGTTTCCCAGTTTATCCCTCCCTCCCTTCTTAAATAACATTCTCACATTCCCCTCTCAAACAGGTGAACTGTTCTGGATACTGTGGCGGAGGGGGGCGCTGGCCTCCATATAACGCATAGAATCCCTACAGAGTGGAAACTGGCCATTCAGCCCAACAAGTCCACACTGATTCTCCAAACAGCATCCCACCCAGACTCATCCCCCACCCTATTCCTGTAACCTGGCATTTCCCATGGCTAATCATCCTAATTTAGACATCCCTGGACGCTATAGGCAATTTAGCATGATCATCCATCTAATCTGCACATCTTTGGACTGTGGGAGGAAACCACAGCATCCAGAGCAAACCCACATAGACACAGAAATAATGTGCAAACTCCACACAGGCAGTCCCCTGAGGGTGGAATTGAACCCAAGTCCCTGGAGCTGTGAGGTAGCAGTGCTAACCACTGAGCCACCGTGCCGCCCTAGGGGAAAGCAGTCAGATCAGTGGCACCACAACTGGCACTGTTGTACAGCAGGAAGGGTCGAAGTATAGGCGATCAGTAGCAAAAAGGGACTCTGTAGCAGGGGCACATGTAGATGTTTCTGTGACTGCGGGCTAGATTCCAGGATGATGTGTTGTCTCCCCAGTGCCATGGTCAAGGATGTCTCTGAGTGGGCACAGGCTATTCTGAAGAGGGGGGGCGGTGGTCCATATTGGTACTAACAACAATCAGCAGAAAGGGAGATGAGGGAAGGGAGTTCAGGAAGTCAGGTAGGAAGTTGAAAAGCAGAACCTCCAGAAAAGATTTTCCAAGATGTTGCTGGGAATGGAGGGCTATGAGTTATGAAGTTGAGGGGTGAACTTATCGAGGTTTATAGAATCACGAGGGGCATAGATAAGGTGAACAGCAAGGGTCTTTTACCTGTTTGATTTTGATTTTATTTGGTTTATTATTGTCACGTGTACCTAAGTACAGTGAAAAGTTTTGTTTTGCATGCAGTACAGGCAGATCATACCATACAAAAATCATAGGGTAATTAAACAGAGTGAGGAATAAAAAGCTATTGCAAAGAAGGTGCACAGAAAACAGGATCAACATGAGATTTGAAATTTGAGAGGTCCATTCAGAAGTCTAATAATAGTGGGGAAGAAGCTGTTCTTGAACCTGTTGGCACGTGTGTTTAAGCTTTTTATCTTCTGCCTGATGGAAGAGGTTGGAAGAGATTATAACCAGGGTGGAAGGGGTCTTTGATGATGTTGTCTGGTTTCCAAGGCATCGAGAAGTGAAGATGGAGTCAATGGGTGGAACGTTTTTCTTGTATGATGGACTGGGCTGTGTTCCCCATAGGGTGGAAGAGTTCAAAATTAGGGGATATATTTTTAAGCTGACAGGAGAAAGTTTTACAAATGACATGAGGGGCAAATTTTTTATGCAGAGAATGGTTTGTGGGTGAAACGAACTTCCAAAGGAAGTGGCGGATGCAGGTACAGTTACAACATCTAAAAGACATTTCGATAACTACATGAAGAGGAATGATCTTTGGAGGGATAAGGGCCAAACACAGGCAAGTTTTAGTTTAGTATGGGTACATGGTTAGCGTGGACTAGTTGGACCGAACAGTCCGTCTCCATGTTGAATGATTCTATAACTCTATTACTTCCTGCGCTACATGCCAGTGAGGCTAGGAATAGGAAAATTGTACAGTTAAATACATGGCTAAAGAGCTGGTGTAGGTGGGAGGGCTTCAGCTATGTGGAACATCAAGATGTCTTCTGGGCCAGGTGAGACCTGTACAAGAATGCCGATTTGCAAAGTTATCAATATCCTGGCAGGGAGCGATTACTGAACATGGTGAGACTGGCAGTCTGAGATGTATTTGTTTAAATATGAGGAGTATGACAGGAAAGGCAGATGAATTCAGAGTCCGGATGAATACACATAAGTATGATGTAGCTGTTACAAAGACTTGGTCAAGACACAAACAAGATTGGTAGCTTAATGTTCTGGAATTTAGATGTTTCAGGTGAGCTAGAGAGGAATACGAAAACATTTGGGGAGTTGTGTTACTGACAAGGGAGAATATTACAGGTCTACTGAGGGAGGACACCTTTGAGAGCTCACCCACTGAGGCCATATGGTTAGAGCTCAGGAATAGAAAGGGTGTAATCACCCTGATGGGACTGTACTACAGGCCTCCCAACAGCCAACACATGTTAGAGGAATAGATAATGTGGACAGATTGTGGAAAAATGTAAAAACAACAGGGCTGTTTTAACATAGAAACAGAGAAAATATGTGAAGGGAAAACAAGGTATAGAGCTGGATGAACACAGCAGGCCAAGCAGCATCAGAGGAGCAGGAAGGCTGACGTTTCGGGCCGAGACCCTTCTTCAGAAATGGGGAAGGGGAAGGGGGTTCTGAAATAAATAGGGAGAGAGGGGGAGGTGGATAGAAGATGGATAGAGGAGAAGATAGGTGGAGAGGAGACAGACTGGTCAAAGAGGCAGGCATGGAGCCAGTAAAGGTGAGTATAGGTGGGGAGGTAGGGAGGAGATAGGTCAGTCCAGGGAGGACGGAGAGGTCAAGGGGGCGGGATGAGGTTAGTAGGTAGGAGATGAGGGTGGGGCTTGAGGTGGGAGGAGGGGATAGGTGGGAGGAAGGACAGGTTAGGGAGGTGGGGATGAGCTGGGCTGGTTTTGGGATGCGGTAGGGGGAGGGGAGATTTTAAGCTTGTGAAGACCACATTGACAGCATTGGGCTGCAGGGTTCCCAAGCAGAATATGAGTTGCTGTTCCTGCAACCTTCGGGTAGCATCGTTGTGGCACTGCAGGAGGCCCAGGATGGACATGTCATCTGCGGAATGGGAGGGGGAGTTGAAATAGTTCGCGACTGGGAGGTGCAGTTGTTTAGTGCGAACCAAGCGTAGGTGTTCTGCAAAGCGGTCCCCAAGCCTACGTTTGGTTTCCCCGATGTAGAGGAGACCACAACGGGAACAGCAGATGCAGTATACCACATTAGCAGATGTGCAGGTGAACATCTGCTTGATGTGGAAAGTCTTCTTGGGGCCTGGGATGGGGGTGAGGGGGGAGGTGTAGGGGCAGGTGTACCACTTCCTGCAGTTGCAGGGAAAAGTGCCGGGTGAGGTGGGGTTGGTGGGGACTGTGGAGCAGACAAGGGAGTCATGGAGAGAGTGGTCCCTCCGGAAAGCAGATAAAGGTGGGGAGGGAAAAATGTCTTTGGTGGTGGGGTCGGATTGCAGATGGCGGAAGTGTTGGAGGATGATGCGTTGGATCCGGAGGTTGGTGGGGTGGTACGTGAGGACGAGGGGGATTCTGTTTTGGTTGTTATTGCGGGGAAGAGGTGTGAGGGATGAGTTGCGGGAAATGCGGGAGACACGTTCGAGGGCGTTCTCGACCACTGATGGGGGGAAGTTGCGGTCCTTGAAAAACGACATCTGAGATGTACGGGAGTGGAATGCCTCATCTCGGGAGCAGATGCGGCGGAGGCGAAGGAATTGGGAATAGGGGATGGCATTTTTGCAGGAAGGTGGGTGGGAGGAGGTGTTCACCTGCACATCTGCCAATGTGGTATACTGCATCCGCTGTACCCGGTGTGGCTTCCTCTACATCGGGGAAACCAAGCGGAGACTCGGGGACCGCTTTGCAGAACACCTACGCTCGGTTCGCAACAAACAACTGCACCTCCCAGTCGCGAACCATTTCAACTCCCCCTCCCATTCCTCAGACGACATGTCCATCCTGGGCCTCCTGCAGTGCCACAACGATGCCACCCGAAGGTTGCAGGAACAGCAACTCATATTCCGCTTGGGAACCCTGCAGCCCAATGGTATCAATGTGGATTTCACAAGTTTCAAAATCTCCCCTCCCCCTACCGCATCCCAAAACCAGTCCAGCTCGTCCCTGCCTCCCTAACCTGTTCTTCCTCCCACCTATCCCCTCCTCCCACCTCAAGCCGCACCTCCATCTCCTACCGACCAACCTCATCCCGCCCCCTTGACCTGTCCGTCCTCCCTGGACTGACCTATCCCCTTCCTAACTCCCTACCTACCCTCACCTTT
>NC_063339.1:392478-405430 GCF_021869965.1 Rhincodon typus
CCCCCCCACCGCATCCCAAAACCAGTCCAGCTCGTCCCTGCCTCCCTAACCTGTTCTTCCTCCCACCTATCCCCTCCTCCCACCTCAAGCCGCACCTCCATCTCCTACCAACCAACCTCATCCCGTCCCCTTGACCTGTCCGTCCTCCCTGGACTGACCTATCCCCTTCCTAACTCCCTACCTACACTCACCTTTCCTGGCCCCATCCCCGCCTCTTCGACCTGTTTGTTTCCTCTCCACCTATCCTCTCCTCTATCCCTCTTCTATCCGCCTCCCACTCTCTCCCTATTTATTTCAAAACCCCCTTCCCCTCCCCCTTTTCTGATGAAGGGTCCAGGCCCGAAACGTCAGCCTCTCTGCTCCAATGATGCTGCTTGGCCTGCTGTGTTCATCCAGCCCTGCACCTTGTTGTCTCGGATTCTCCAGCATCTGCAGTTCCTACTATCTCTGGCCTCTTCTCGTGTTGGTCTATCTACATACTGTGTCAGGAATCCTTCCTGAACACACTGGACAAAATCCGCTCCATCTAAACTATTACAACTAAAATGTTTCCAATCAATATTTGGAAAGTTGAAGTCACCCATGACTACAACCCTGTGACTTCTGCACCTTTCCAGCATCTGCCTCCCAATCCGCTCCTCTACTTCTCTGCAACTATTTGGGGGTCTGTAAAAAACCCCCAACAAAGTGACTGCTCCTTTCTTGTTCTGGACCTCAACCCAAACTGACTGGTAGACGGGTCCCCAGGACCTGGTAGGATCTATCCCAGAATGTTGAGGGAGGCAGGTGAGGAAATTGCTGGAGCCTTGTTATGAAATCTTGTATCCTCTTTAGTCACAGGAGAGGTCCCAGAGGACTAGAGGATAGCCAGCATTGTTCCTTTGTTCAAGGGCAACAGGGATAATCCAGGAAATTACAGGCCGGTGAGCCTTCTGTCAGTGGTAGGGAAATTATTGGAGACAATTGTTACAGATAGGATTTACTCATACTTGAAAAATGTATGATAGACAGCACAGCTTTGTGTGGGGAAGGTCATGTCTCCCAAACTTGATTTGAGTATTTTTTGAGGAAGTGACAAAGATTATTCACGAGGGCAGGGTGGTAGATGTTGCCTTTATGGACTTTAGCGAGGCCTTTGACAAGGTCCCTCGTGGCAGGCTAACAAAGAGGGTGAAGTCACATGAGATCTGCAGTCAGCTGGTAAGATGGATGCAGAACTGGGTTGCTCAAAGAAGACAGAGAATAGCAGTGGAAGGGTGTTTTTCTGACTGGAGATCTGTGACCACTGGTGTTTCACAGGGATCAATGCTGGGACCCCTGTTGTTTGTAATATATGTAAATGATTTGGAGGACAATTTAGGCGGCCTGATTAATAAATTTTCGGACAACACGAAGATTGGGGGAGCTGCGGACAGTGAGCAGGACTGATAGAGGATACAGGAGCACACAGCTGGAGACTTGGGTGGAGGGATATGGACCAAGTGCAGGTAAGTGGGACAAGTTTTGTTAGGGAATATGGTTAGCGTGAACCGAAGGATCTGTTTCCAAGGTGTATGACTCTATAATTCTCTGAGGTGATGCATTTTGGGAGCTCTAATGCAGGAGGGAAGTATACAAATGGCAGAACCCTGAGTAGCATCAATATGCAGAGGGATCTAGGTATGCACATCCACAGTGGAAACACAAGTGGATAAGGTGATCAAAAAGGTGTACGGCATACTTGCCTTCATCAGTCAGGGCACAGAATATAGAAGGTGGCAAGTCATGTTGCAGTTGTATAGAACTTTAGTCAGACCACATCTGGAATACAGTGCACAGTTCCAGTCATCACACTACCAGAAGGATGTGGAGGCTTTGGACAGGGTTCAGAAACGGTTTACCAGAATGTTGCCTGGTTCGGAGGATATTAGCAATGAAGAGAGATTGGACAAACTTAGTCTGTTTTCACTTGAATGTTAAAGAACATAGAACATAGAACAGTCAGCACAGTACAGGCCTTTGGCCCACAATGTTGTGCCGACCAATTATCGTACTAAGGTCAATCTACCCTGCATACTCTACATTTTACTATCCTCCATGTACCTATCCAAGAGTGGCTTAAAAGTCTCTAAAGTATCTGACTCCACGGCCACTGCCGGCAGAGCATTCCACCCGCCCACCACTCTCTGTGTAAAGGATCTACCTCTGACATCTCCCCTATACCTTCCTCCAATCACCTTAAAATTATGCCCCCTCGTAACAGTCATTTCCACCCTGGGAAAAAGTCTCTGACTATCCACTCTATCTATGCCTCCCATCATCTTGTAAACCCCTATCAAGTCACCTCTCATCCTTTGCTCCAATGAAAAAAGCCCTAGCTGCCTCAACCTTTCCTCATAAGGCCTGCCCTCCAGTCCAGGCAGCATCCTGGTAAATCTCCTCTGCAATCTCTCTAAAGCTTCCACATCTTTCCTATAATGAGGTGACCAGAACTGAACACAATATTCCAAGTGTGGTCTAACCAGAGTTTTATAGAGCTGCAGCATTACCTCACAGCTCTTAAACTCAATTCCCCTGCCGATGAAAGCCAAACACACCATACGCCTTCTTTACAACCCTACCAACTTGTGTAGTGACTTTGAGGGATCTATGGACATGGAAATCAAGATCCCTCTGTTCCTCCACACTGCTAAGAATCCTGCCATTAACCCTGTATTCTGCATTCAAATTCGACCTTCCAAAATGAATCACTTCACACTTTTCTGGGTTGAATTCCATCTCACACTTCTTTGCCCAGCTCTGCATCATGTTGCAACCTACAACAGCCCTCCACGCTGTACACAACTCCATCAACCTCCTTGTCATCGGCAAACTTACTAACCCACCCTTCCACTTCGTCATCCAAGTCATTTATAAAGATCACAAAGAGCAGAGGTCCCAGAATAGATCCCTGTGGAACACTACTGGTCACTGAGCTCTAGGTTGAATACTTTCCATCTACTACCACCCTCTGTCTTCTATTAGACAGCCAGTTTTGCATCCAGACAGCCAAATTTCCCTGAATCCCATGCCTCCTAACTTTCGTGATGAGCCTACCATTTGGAACCTTATCGAATGTCTTGCTAAAATCCATATATACCACATCCACTGCTCTACCTTCATCAATGCGTTTTGTCACATCCTCAAAGAATTCAATAAGGCTTGTGAGGCTTGACCTGCCCCTCACAATGTCATGCTGACTATTTCTAATCAAACTGTGCTTTTCCAAATAATCATAAATACTATCTCTCAGAATTCTCTCCAATAATTCGCCCACCACAGAAGTAAGACTGACCAGTCTGTCATTTCCAAGATTATCCCTATTCCCTTTCTTGAACAAGGGAATGACATTTGCCACTCTCCGAGCTTCTGGCACTACTCCAGTGGACAGTGAGGACGCAAAGATCATTGCCAAATGGGCAGCAATCTCTTCCCTTGCTTCCTATACTAACCTTGGGTATATCCCATCTGGCCCAGGGGACTTATCTATCCTCATGATCTTCAAAATTTCTAGCACATCCTCCTTCCTAACATCAACCTGTTCGAGCATATCTGCCTGTTTCATGCTGTCCTTACAAACGTCAAGATCCTTCTCACTGATGAATACTGAACCAAAGTATTCATTGAGGACCTCCCCTACCTCCTCTGACTCTGCACACAAGTTCCCTCCACTATCCCTGATTGACCCTACCCTCACTCCTATCTATCCTCTTGTTCCTCACGTAAGTACAGAATGCCTTGGGGTTTTCCTTGATCCTACCCGCCAAGGTTTTCTCATACACCCTTCTAGCTCTCCTAAGTCCATTCTTCAGTTCCTTCCTGGCTACCTTGTAGACCTCTAGAGCCCTGTCCAATCCTTGCTTCCTCAACCTTAGGTAAACTTCCTTCTTCCTCTTGAATGTTGAAGGGTGAGGGATGGCGTGAAAGAAGTTTTCGAAACGTGCTAGGCAGAGAATTCAAGGACAAGAATCCAACAGGACCATAGCGCAAATAATATGAAGGGGACTGAGAATGTCAAGAAGACAAGCCTTAAGGCGTTATGTCTTAGTGCATGGAGCACTCCCAATTAGTCACACAAATAGATATGAACAATATGATATGGTTTGGATTACACAGGTTGTAAAATGACCGGGGATGGGAACTGAACATTTGGAAGGTTTTTTGGGAAGGACCAATAAAAAGGAAAAGAAGGTGGGTAGAACTGCTGGTTAAAGGTTAAAATTAAACCAATTTGACGAAGGATATTAGCTCTGGTGAAGTGGAATGTGTATGGGTGGAGCTCAGAAACACAAAGAGGCAGAAAATGATTGTGAGGGTTGTATGCAGACCCCCAAACTGTAGTGCTAACACTGGGAAGGCTTTAAACAGGATATTAGAGATACAAGCAATAAAGGTACAGCTGTAATTATGGGTTACTTTAATCTGCATATAGTTGGGGCAAACTTCATGGTACTGATGTTGAAGAGAGACTGATCAATTTGGACTATATCCACTGGAGTTTAAAAGAATGAGAAGGATCTCATAGAAACCCCAAGTAACATCATTCTCACATCTCAAATAAAACTAGTTAGGTTGTTAAGACTTATATTGAGGATTCCCACCATCCCAGTAATCACTCTCGTAAAGCTATGTTGTAATCCCTCCATAGCCAGAACATCCATCCTCAGATAAGAAGACCAAAGTTGCACACAATACTCCAAGCATGGTCTCACCAAGGACCTGTATACTTGCAGCAAGACATCCCTCTTTCTGTACTTGAATCCGCTCACTATGAAGGCCAACATACCTTTCCGCCCCTTCACTACCTGCAATCTCACTTACAGGGAGGGAAGGATCTAGTAGGTTCATTATGGGGGAAGGTGCCTGGCTGGCCAGTTATGGGACAAGAGTCATTTCTGGAATCTGTGGGCCAGTTGGTGTGACTCTACTGGAATAAAAAACGGAAACATGCAGCAGTTGATCCATAGGCCTGCTGAGTATTTCCAGCATTTTGTGTTTTATTTCAAGATTTCAGCATCTGCAGTATTTTGCTATGGATTTAGTGGTTAGCTGGATGTAACTGTGGGGTTCTTGACAATTTTCTGTGCATATGGTTTGGTACCTCTCAGAGTCCAGTTTCATCAGTGCCCGGACATCGAAGCAGAACTGCACGTCTGTCACTGTACAACTGGGGTAGGCTTCACTGAAACAAGAGAAAAAGCCACATCAGAAGCTGCCAATATTTCACTCCACTTTGCAACACTTTAGTAACTTCTCACTAAAAACTCATCCAGCACATAGGAATAGCACAGAAATACAGTAAATAGACTCAAACAAATATCTGTCTCAGTTTCTTTATTCATTAACGGGATGAGAGCGTCGCTGGCCAGGCAGCATTTATTGCCCATCCCTAATTGCTCAGAGTCAACCACATTGCTGTGGGTCTGGAGTTACATGTAGGCCAGACCTGTGAGGATGGCAGTTTCCTTACCTAAAGGACATTAGTGAACCCGGTGGGTTTTTCCCCAATAATCGACAATGGATTCATGGTCATCATTAGATTCTTAATTCCAGATAATTTATTGAATTCAAATTCTACCATCTACCATGGCAGGATTCAAACCTGGGTCCCCAGAACATTATTTGGGTCTCTAGACTAACAGTCCAGCGATAATACTTCTTGGCCATCGCCTAGTTACACAAGCACAAAACTATAAAATCACAGACACCAACTAATCATCATTTGGTGCTTATCCTCCAAAAAAGCTCACCTTTATCCACACACACACACACACACACACAAACACACACACACAACTGCGGGGAGTTGGTTTCAGCAGTAATTGTCAAAGTCCAAAGTTTAATGTGGGCTATTATCCACTTGCCATTGGAAATTAAGTGACTTTGGTGAAGCAAAGATTTTGATATAAAAGTCTAGATGTAGACAGAATGCTTCCTCTAGTTGGGAAGCCAAGAACCAGGGACACAATCTCAGGAGATTGAGTAGGCCATTTGGGGCCAAGGTGAGGAACCATTTCTTCACTCAGAGGAATTCACACCACAGAAGGTTGTGGAGGCCAAGTCACTATATATATTCAAGAAAGAGATTTATGATTTTTTAAATTAAAGGCATCAATGGGTATGGAAAGAAAGCAGAAACATGATGTGGAGATAGACAATCAGCCATGATCATATTGAATGGAGCAGGCTCAAAGGGCAGAATGGCCTACAGTTGCATCTATGTTCCCTGTTTAATTGCTAGATCAATTAGTGGAAGGGTCCCTGTGCTGAAGGCTACCTAGCAACAGCCTCTGGATTGCAGTTACTGTGTTTTCCAGCAGGCCTAGGTGAGTCAGTTGAAGAAAGTCCTCCAGGCTGGAGAGGTCAGTCTTTGACTGTTCTGAAAAATAGCAGAAAGCCCATATCAGGATCAGCTGCAAAAATTTCTCATGGCTGAAATATTATAAGAACCTGATGAAGTCAACTATCAGAATTTCTAACTATTTCTCATCTGAACTGAAGTCTGGTTTGAAAAAACAAAAACAGAAATTGTTGGAAAATGTCAGCAGGTCTGGCTGTATCTGTGGAGAGAACTCAGAGTTAACATTTTCAATCCAGTGACCCTTCTTCAGAACCTTTGTTCTTCATTCTGAAGACGGGTCACTGGATCCAAAACATTAACTCTGAGTTCCCTCCACAGATGCAGCCAGACCTGCTGACATTTTCCAGCAATTTGTTTTTGTTTCTGATTTCTAACATCCACAGTTCTTTTGGTTTTTTTTATTCTGGTTTGAAGATCTCATTAGTCCTACAACTACTAACATTGTAATCTTGATAACGGGAAGTCAACGGACAGTGAGAAGTCCAACTTTTATTTATCCTTTGAATTCGGAGCCTTGATCACATCAGGATGTTTTCTCATTTACTTCTTTTAAAAAAAGCAAATAATCTCTGCAAAGCTGTACTGTCTTGTTTGTTGTATGAATTTAATTTTAAGTAGCAGCTTAGTAGCTCATCAGTTTTGCCACTTATTGTTTACAATAAACAAGTTATTTCTGAGTCTGTTGAAGTATCCTGGTGAAAGTCTGGATAACGGCAAACACTTGTATACTCCAACTCACATTCATACACTCTCAGCAACCTCTGTTCAAGCCATGCTCTGGTCATGAACAACTATAAAACCTCATTACTCACTGGAAATGTTTAATAATGAGATTTGTGTCTGTGATTTCCTTTGGGATTTGTGAAATCATCAGCGTTCTTGCCACCTACAGAGGAGAAATGTCACAGTTAGAATTCAGAAAACTTGAATCATCTAGAGGACATCAAACTGACATTCCCACAAATCCAGGCTATCCTCATCAAAAACCTCAACTCCCCAGGGATCTCCAAAGCCAAACCAAGTGTCTGAATGCATTTGGAATACTGTGCACTGTATTGATTACCCAATTTAAGGAAGAATGTAAGTGTTTTGATAGCTGTTCAGGGAAGGTTTGCCAGATTAATACCTGAGAGGGTTATTCTATGATGAAAGGTTAGACAGGCTAGGTTCAAAGTTTGGTGTGGGAGAAATGGGTTCCAGCTCAGAGGCCACTGACACCAGTACTGGGAAAGTGTGAGCTGTACCATGTTCTTGCAAACTGTATAACAATGGAAAGAGTGAGGGTTTAAAACTAAATAGTAGGGCAAAGGGATCTAATGTAGAAAGATGTGATATATCAAAGAGTAGAGACAAGATAAGAGAGGAAAATAGTAATATGGAAATGAGAGTCAGGGTATGGCAGGAAAGGCAAAAAGAAAACAGCTAGCATGATACCAACAGAGATAACAAGGTGTAGAGCTGGATGAACACAGCAGGCCAAGCAGCCAACAAACTGATGTTAGAAAGACAACAGAAAAAAACCTAAAGGTTCTGCATCTGAATACACATAATAGACCACAGAAACAGGCCCTTTGGACCATCATGTCTACACCAATGAACAAACAACAAACTACACTAATCCTATTTATCTGCACTTGGTCCATATCCTCCTATGCCCTGGAATTTTAAGTTCTCATCCAGATGCTTTGTCAATGTTGTGAGAGTACCTGCCTCCACCACCCTCTCAGGCAGCATGTTCCATATTTCAATCATCCTCTGGGTGAAAATATTTTTCTCAGATTTCCTCTAAAACAGTTACTCCTCACCTTAAACTTATGCCCTCTGGGCTTAGACATGTCTGCACACAGGGAAGAGTGAAGTTCAAAACAAAGCAAATAAATTGAAGTGAAGTAAATTAAGTATGATAGGACTATTACAGAGATGGGGCAGCAGAATGACAAGAAGTGGGTCCTGAATACTGGGGGTTTTATGACATTTAAGAAAAATAGGAAACTAGGTAAAAGTGAAGAGTTAGCACTGTTACTCAATAATGGTACTTCTGCAATAGAACAAAGAACAAAGAACAAAGAAAATTACAGCACAGGAACAGGCCCTTCGGCCCTCCAAGCCTGCGCCGATCCAGATCCTCTATCTAAACCTGTTGCCTATTTTCCAAGGATCTGTATCCCTCGGCTCCCTGCCCATTCATGTATCTGTCTAGAAACATCCTAAATGATGCTATCATGCCCGTCTCTACCACCTCTGCTGGCAACGCATTCTAGGCACCCACCACCCTCTGCGTAAAGAACTTTCCACACATATCTCCCTTAAACTTTTCCCCTCTCACCTTGAAATCATGACCCCTAGTAATTGAGTCCCCCACTCTGGGTAAAAGCTTCTTGCTATCCACCCTGTCTGTACCTCTCATGATTTTGTAGACCTCAATCAGGTCCCCCCTCAACCTCCATCTTTCTAATGTAAATAATCCTAATCTACTCAACCTCTCTTCATAGCTAGCGCCCTCCATACCAGACAACATCCTGGTGAACCTCCTCTGCACCCTCTCCAAAGCATCCACATCCTTTTGGCGACCAGAACTGTATGCAGTATTCCAAATGTGGTTGAACCAAAGTCTTATACAACTGTAACATGACCTGCCAACTCTTGTACTCAATACCCCGTCCGATGAATGAAAGCATGCTGTATGCCTTCTTGACCACTCTATCGACCTGCGTTGCCACCTTCAGGGTACAATGGACATGAACACCCAGATCTCTCTTGTGCATCAATTTTCCCCAGGGCTTTTCCATTTACCGTATAGTTCGCTCTTGAATTGGATCTTCCAAAATGCATCACCTCGCATTTGCCTGGATTGAACTCCATCTGCCATTTCTCCGCCCAACTCTCCAATCTTTCTATATTCTGCTGCATTCTCTGACAGTCCCCTTCACTATCTGCTACTCCAACAATCTTAGTGTCATCTGCAAACTTGCTAATCAGACCATCTATACCTTCTTCCAGATCATTTATGTAAATCACAAACAACAGTGGCCCCAACATGGATTCCTGTGGAACACCACTGGTCACAGTTCTCCATTTTGAGAAACTCCCTTCCACTACAACTCTCTGTCTCCTGTTGCCCAGCCAGTTCTCTATCCATCTAGCTAGTACACACTGGACCCCATGCGACTTCACTTTCTCCATCAGCCTACCATGGGGAGCCCTATCAAAATAGTTAGAGATGACTTTGGTTCAGGAGATCAGGATGCAGAAAGGTTTGACTGAAGAACAGAAATAATAGGGAAAGAAATCATTCGTGAAGGTGGTCTACAGGCCCCCTACCAGCGACCACAATTGAGGACAAGGTATACAAAAATAAATACTGGATGATTACAACACAGGAATGACAATAATCATGGGTGATCTTAATCCACATATAAACTCGAAAAATCATACTTCACTAGCAGCTCAGTTGAGAAGTTCATAAATTGCTTTCAAGACAGTTTCTTATAGCACATTTTGGAACTGGCCAGACAGCAGCTTATATCACAATCAGTATTGTGTAATATAACAGGATTAATTAATGACCTCAGAGTTAATGGCACCTCTAGCAGCAGCCACCAAAATATTTGAATTTTACATCCAGTTTGAAAAGGAGAAGTTTGGGACTAAGACTAGTATTTTATATCTAGATAAGGACAACTATGGATGTGAAATGATGAATGGCAGAGAATGAATGAAAGGTTAATCAGGAGGAAGAAACCAGAGGATGAAAACAAATTAGCTATCAATGTAAAAGCAAATAGCAAGAGTTCCTACAGGCAATCAAAATGAAAAAATCCAACTAAAATGAGTGTTGGTGCTCCAGAGAGTTAGAATGGGGAGTTCATGGTAGATAATAAAGAAATGGTAGATAAGATGGACAAATATTTTGCTTTTGTCTTCACTGTGGAGGATACACAAAACATTCCAGTAATGTGGCAAATCAAAAGGTGGAAGGGAGAGATGAATTTAGCAAAATTACATTCATGAGGACAGCTGCCTTGATTGATTGATTTATTGTCACGTGTACCGAAGTACAGTGAAAAGCTTTGTTTACGCGCGGTACAGGCAGATTATAGGTAAGCAAGGATGTACAGATCCAAAAGAGGCAAAGAGGTTACATTGCACAGTGCATGCGCTAGGTGAAATCAACATTAGCAAGATTAGCATTATTTGAAGCTAGGGAGTCCATTCATCAACTTAAGAACAGCAGGGAGGAAGCTGTTCCTGAACATGTTCGTGCATGTGTTCGGGTTTCTGTATCTTCTGCCTGACGGAAGAGGTTGTAGGAGGTCATTACTGGGATGCGATGGGTCTTTGATGATGTCGGCTGCCTTTCCACGACATCGAGCCGTGTAAATGGAGTACATGGATGGGAGGTTGGCTCCTGTGATAGTCTGGGCTGTGCACACCACCTTCTGTAGTTTCTTACAGTTCTGGGCAGAGCAGTTGCCATATTGGGCTGTTATAGACCCAGACAGTATGCTTTCAATTGTGCATCTGTAGAATTTGGTGAGGCACCTTATGGACATGCCAAATTTCCTGAGCCGCCTGAGGAAGAAGACGCATTTTTGTGCCTTCTTGACCATTGCATCTACATGTGAAGTCCAGGACAGGTTGTTGGCTACCGTCACTCCAAGGAACTTGACGCTATCCACCCTCTCAACCTCAACTCCGTTGATGTAGATGGGGATGTGTTCTTCTCCTCCTCTCTTTCTGAAGTCAATGATCAGTTTTTTAGTTTTGCCAACCTTGAGAGAAAGGTTGTTCTCGTTGCACAACATCACCAAACCCTTTATCTTCCTCCCGTATTTTGACTCATTGTTGTTAGATATCTGTCCTAATACAGTGGTGTTATTGGCGAACTTGTGGATGGCATTTGTTTGGAATTTGGCAACACAGTTGTGGGTGTAGAGGGAGTACAGTAGGGGCTGAGGTTGCATCCTTGCAGGGCTCCAGTGTTAAGAGTTATTGTGGAGGAGGTGCAGTTGTCTATCTTCACCAATTGCGGTCTGTGAATCAGAAAGCTGAGGATCCAGTTGCAGAGGCGGAGCCAAGACCAAGGTCATGGAGTTTTGAGATCAGTCTGGAGGGCATAATGGTGTTGAAGGCAGAGTTGTGGTCAACGAGCAGTCGTCTGATGTAGGTGGCCTTGTTATCCCAGACGTTCCAGGGATGAGTGCAGGGTGAGGGAAATGACATCCTCTGAGGGCCTGTTATGTCGGTAGACAAACTGTAGGGGATTGAGGCAGGTTGAGAGACTAGAGTTGATATGGACCATGAACAGCCTCTCGAAGCACTTCATGAGGTCAGAACCACTGGGCAGCAGTCATTAAGGCACGTTGCACGTTGTTTTTTAGGTACGGGGTTGATGGTGATCTTCTTGAAGCAGGTGGGGACTAAGGCTTGTAGGAGGGAGAGGTTGAAGATGTCGGTGAATGCCTCCGCCAGTTGGTCCGCACAGGATTTGAGAGCTCGGCCGGGGACATCATCTGGGCCCATCGCTTTCCTCGGGTTGATTCCTATGAAGACAGACCTGACATCTGTAGCAGTGACCAAGGGAACAGGTGTCTAGGGCTGTCAGAGTAGGCATCACCGCGCCACTGGCATTCTGCTCAAACCGAGCATAGAAAGCGTTGAGCGCATCAGGGAGGGATATGTCTTTGTCTGCTATCTTGCTCTGCTTCATTTTATACCCCATAATTGTCCTGAGCCATCTAATGTGTGCTCTGGCTGACAAGTTGCCAGGTCCAGATGGACATCATTCTAGAGTCTTAAAAGATGGGGTTGATGAGGTAGTAGATGCATCAGTATTAATTTTCCAAAATACCCTAGATTCAGGAAATACTCCCATCAGACTGAAAGTAGCAAATATAACCCCTCAATTCAAATTAAGGGCCAGGCAGAAAACAACTTGTGGCAGAGCTCAGTAGGAACAGGGAATTCTGGATGTGGTGACATGAAATGACAAAAATTTGATGAAAGAACCGAGGATGAAAGAACCTCTATGAAGGGGCGGCACAATGGCTCAGTGGTTAGCACTGCTGCCTCACAGCACCAGGGACCCGGGTTCAATTCCACCCTCGGGTGACTGTGTGGAGTTTGCACATTATCCCTGTCTCTGCGTGGGTTTCCTTCGGGTGCTCCGGTTTCCTCCCACAGTCCACAGATTTGCAGGTCAGGGTGGATTGGCCATGTTAAATTGCCCATAGTGTTCAGGAATGTGTGGATTAGGTGGTTTATACGGGATGGGTCTGGGTGGGATGCTCTGAGGTTCAGTGTGGACTTGTTGGGCTGAAGGGCCGGTTTCCACAGCATAGGGATTCTGTGATCTGTGAAGCAGGAACCATGATATGATAGAATTCGCTCTGCAGTTTGAGACAGAGGAGCTGGAACCATATACAAAGGTATTACAACTGAGTAAAGTTAACTACAAAGACATGAGGGAGAACCTGGACAAACTTGTGTGGAAGGATGAGGATGAGTTCAGCTAAGCGGATGAGGGTGGCAGGGGAGGGGGACTGGTTGGGCTGCGGGACAGGAAGAAGTGGA
>NC_063339.1:410430-436470 GCF_021869965.1 Rhincodon typus
TTCCAATTCCCTGGTCCCCAACACCTCATCTTTACCATGGACGTCCAGTCCCTATACACCTGCATTCCCCATGCAGATGGCCTAAAGGCCCTCCGCTTCTTCCTGTCCCGCAGGCCCGACCAGTCCCCCTCCACTGACACCCTCATCCGCTTAGCCGAACTCGTCCTCACCCTCATCAACTTCTCTTTCAATTCCTCCCACTTCCTACAGACAAAGGGGGTGGCCATGGACACCCGCATGGGCCCAAGCTATGCCTGCCTCTTTGTAGGTTACATGGAACAATCCCTCTTCCGTAGCTACACTGGCCCTAAACCCCACCTCTTCCTCCGTTACATTGATGACCGTATCGGCGCCGCCTTGTGCTCCCACTAGGAGCTCAAACAGTTCATCCACTTCACCAACACCTTCCACCCCAACCTTAAGATCACCTGGACCATCTCTGATACCTCTCTCTCCTTCCTGGAACTCTCTGTTTCCATCTCTGGCAACCACCTGGAAACCGATATCCATTTCAAGCCCACCGACTCCCATAGCTACCTAGAATACACCTCCTCCCACCCACCTTCCTGCAAGAACGCCATTGCCTATTCCCAATTCCTTTGCCTCCGCCGCATCTGCTCCCGGGATGAGGCATTCCACTCCCGTACATCACAGATGTCCTCGTTTTTAAAGGACCGCAACTTCTCCCCCACAGTGGTCGAAAACGCCCTCAACCATGTCTCCCGCATTTCCCGAAACTCATCCCTCACACCCCCTCCCCGAAATATCAACCAAAAAAGGATCCCCCTCGTCCTCACGTACCACCCCACCAACCTCTGAATCCAAAGCATCATCCTCCGACACTTGCGCCATCTGCAATCTGACCCCACCACCAAAGACATTTTTCCCTCTCCACCCTTATCTGCTTTCCGGAGGGACCACCCTCTCCGTGACTCCCTCATCCGCTCCACACTCCCCAACAGCCCCACCACCCCCAGCACTTTTCCCTGCAACCGCAGGAAGTGCTACACCTGCCCCTACACCTCCCCCCTCACCCCCATCCCAGGCCCCAAGAAGACTTTCCACATCAAACAGATGATCACCCGCACATCTGCTAACGGGGTATACTGTATCCGCTGTTCCCGATGTGACCTCCTCTACATCGGGGAAACCAAGCGGAGGCCTGGGGACCGTTTTGTGGAACACCTACGCTCGGTTCGCAACAAACAACTGCACCTCCCAGTCGCGAACCATTTCAACTCCCCCTCCCACACCTCAGACATGTCCATCCTGGGCCTCCTGCAGTGCCACAATGATGCCACCCGAAAGTTGCAGGAACAGCAACTCATATTTCGCTTGGGAACCCTGCAGCCCAATGGTATCAATGTGGACTTCACAAGCTTCAAAATCTCCCCTCCCCCGGCCGCATCCCAAAACCAGCCCAGCTTGTCCCCGCCTCCCTAACCTGTCCTTCCTCCCACTTATCCCCTCCTCCCACCTCAAGCCCCACTCCCATCTCCTATCTACCAGCCTCATCCCGCCCTCTTGACCTGTCCATCCTCCCTGGGCTGACCTATCCTCGCCTAACTCCCCACCTACACTCACCTTACTGGCTCCATCCCTGCCTCTTTGACCAGTCTGTCTCCTCTCCATCTATCTTCTCCTTTATCCATCTTCTATCCGCCTCCCCCTCTCTCCCTATTTATTTCAGAATCCCCTTCCCCTCCCCATTTCTGAAGAAGGTCTCGACCCGAAACGTCAGCTTTCCTGCTCCTCTGATGCTGCTTGGCCTGCTGTGTTCATCCAGCTCTACACCTTGTTGTCATAGGATGTATTTACATTTGGAAGAAAATGGGCTTATTAGTGATAGGCAGCATGGTTTTGTGCAGGGAAGGTCATGTCTTACCAACTTGATAGAATTCTTTGAGGAAGTGACAAAGTTGATAGATGAGGGAAGGACTGTCGATGTCACATACATGGACTTCAGTAAGGCGTTTGATAAGGTTCCCCATGGTAGGCTGATGGAGAACGTGAAGTCGCATGGGGTCCAGGGTGTACTAGCTAGATGGATGGAGAACTGGCTGGGCAACAGGAGACAGAGAGTTGTAGTGGAAGGGAGATTCTCAAAATGGAGAACTGTGACCAGTGGTGTTCCACAGGGATCTGTGTTGGGACCACTGTTGTTTGTGATATACATAAATGATCTGGAGGAAGGTATAGATGGTCTGATTAGCAAGTTTGCAGATGACACTAAGATTGGTGGAGTAGCAGATAGTGAAGGGGACTGTCGGTGAATGCAGCAGAATATAGATAGATCGGAGAGTTGGGCGGAGAAATGGCAGATGGAGTTCAATCCAGGCAAATGCGAGGTGATGCATTTTGGAAGATCCAATTCAAGAGCGAACTATACGGTAAATGGAAAAGCCCTGGGAAAATTGATGCACAGAGAGATCTGGGTATTCAGGTCCATTGTACCCTGAAGGTGGCAACGCAGGTCGATAGAGTGGTCAAGAAGGCATACAGCATGCTTTCATTCGTCGGACGGGGTATTGAGTACAAGATTTGGCAGGTCATGTTACAGTTGTATAGGACTTTGGTTCGACCACATTTGAAATACTGTGTACGGTTCTGGTCGCCACATTACCAAATGGATGTGGATGCTTTGGAGAGGGTGCAGAGGAGGTTCACCAGGATGTTGTCTGGTATGGAGGGCGCTAGCTATGAAGAGAGGTTGAGTAGATTAGGATTATTTACATTAGAAAGACGTAGGTTGAGGGGGGACCTGATTGAGGTCTAAAAAATCATGAGAGGTATAGACAGGGTGGATAGCAAGAAGCTTTTTCCCCAGAGTGGGGGACTCAATTACGAGGTGTCACGATTTCAAGGTGAGAGGGGAAAAGTTTAAGGGAGATATGCGTGGAGAGTTCTTTACGCAGAGGGTGGTGGGTGCCTGGAACGCTTTGCCAGCAGAGGTGGTAGAGGCGGGCACTAGACAGATACATGAATGGGCAGGGAGCAGAGGGATACAGATCCTTAGAAAATAGGCGACAAGTTTAGAAAGAGGATCGGGATCAGCGCAGGCTTGGAGGGCCGAAGGGCCTGTTCCTGTGCTGTAATTTTCTTTGTTCTTTGTTCTGAGAGGTCTGAAGGTGGATCCATTACCTCGACCAGATGGACTTCAGCCAAGGTTCTGAAGGACTTAGCTGAGATGGCTGTGGAGGCATTGGTGGTGAACTTTCAGAAATCACTGGAGGCGGGGATGGTCCCAGAGGAGTAACAAATGTAACAGAGATGGTAAGAACTGCCAATGCTGGGGTCTGAGATAACACAGTGTGGGGCTGGAGGAACAGCATGCCAAGCAGCAGCAGAGGAGCAGGAAAGTTGACGTTTCGGGTCGGGACCCTTCTTCAGAAATGGGGAAGGGGAAGAGAGCTCAGAAATAAATAGAGGAGGGGTGGGGCTGGAGAAGATAAGTGAGATGGTGATAGGTGAGTGCAGGTAGGGAGTGGTGGGGATTGGTCACTGAGGTGGGAGGGCCGGGTAGGTGGGACAGAAGATGGACAGGTTGTGTCAGGTCAAGGAGGCGGGGATGAGATGCCTTTTTAAGAAGGGAGGGAGAAGATTGGAAATTAAAGGCCAGTTGGGCTGACCTGGGTTGTTGATAAGATTTTAGAGTTCATTATTATGGATGAGTTTGCTGAGTGTTTGAAAGTACATGGTAAAATAGGCCTAAATCAGCATAGTTTCATCATGGGGAGGTCATGCCTGACAAAATTTGATTTCCAGAAGGCCTCTGACTAGGTGATGCACAGGATGCTGTTAAATAAGGTAACAGCCCACTATGTTAGGGGCAAGGTGCTGGCATGGATAAAAGATTGCCTACAGGCTGAAGGCCAAGAGTGGGGATACAGCAGTTTTTTCTGGGTGGCAACTGGTGACTAGTGGCATTCAGTGAAGGTCAGTGTTGGGAAAACAAATATTCAGGTTTACATTAATGTCTGGACAAAGGAACTTGAGGGCATTGTTGCTAAACTTGCAGATGACACAAAGATAGATGGAGGGGCAGGTAGTGTTGAGGATGCGGAGAGGCTGGGAGAGTGGGCAAGGAAGTGGCAGATTGAATACAATGTGTGAATACACTGAGGTTATATACTTTGGTAAGAAGAATAGGGATGTAGACTACTTTCTAAATGGGGAAAGGCTTCAGAAATCTGAAGTGCAGAGGGACTGAGGAGTCTTAGTTCAGGATTGTCTAAAGGTTAATATGCAGGTTCAGTTGGCAGTTAGGAAAGCAAATGCAGTGTTAGCACCCATTTTGAGACAGCTAGAATACAAGAGCAGAGATGTACTGCTGAGGCTTTATAAGGCACTGGTCAGATTGCATTTGGAATATTGTGAGCAGTTTTGGGCCCCACATCTGAGGAAGAATATGTTGGCATTGGAAGGATCCAGAGAAGGTTCACAAGAATGATCCTGGGGATGAAGGGTTTGTAATATAAGGAAAGGTGGATGACTCTGGGTTTGACCTTGATGGAGTTTAGAAGGATGACCTGGTGTCTCACTGAACATAGAATACAGAACATAGAAGAGTACAGTACAGTGCAGGCCCTTCGGCCCACGATGTTGTGCTGAACTTTTACCCGAAACCTAAGGTCTATCTAACCTCCACCCCTACCTTATACTATCATCCATATGCCTATCTAATAGCCTCTTAAATGCCCCGAATGAAGCCGACTCCACTACCCTCTCTGGCAATGCATTCCACGCCCCTAACACTCTCTGAGTAAAGAACCTACCTCTGACGTCTCCCCTAACTCTAACTCCACTCACTTTAAAACTATGCCCCCTCGTAAAAGCTACCTCCACCCTGGGAAAAAGTCTCTGGCTATACACTCAATCTATATCTCTGATCATTCTGTACACCTCTATCAAGTCACGTCTCATCCTTTGTCGTTTTAAAGAGAAAAGCCCTAGCTCTCTCAACCTTTCCCGTAAGACCTTCCCTCCATTCCAGGCAACATCCTGGTAAATCTCCTCTGCACCTTTTCCAACACTTCCACATCTTTCCTGTAATGAGGCGACCAGAAATGGACACAATACTCCAGATGTGGCCAAACCAGGATTTCATACAGCTGGAGCATAACTTCATGGCTCTTGAACTCAATCCCTCTATTAATGAAAGCTAACACACCATACGCCTTCTTAACAACTCTATCCACTTCAGTGGCAGCTTTCAGGGAACTGTGGACATGAACCCCAAGATCCCTCTGCTCCTCCACACTGCCAAGAATCTTTCCGTTAATCATGTATTTTGCCAACAAATTTGTCCTTCCAAAATGAATCACCTCACACTTTTCAGGGTTAAACTCCATCTGCCACTTCTCAGCCCAGCTCTGCATCCTATCAATGTCCCTTTGTAACCTAGAACAGCCCTCCGCACTATCCACAACTCGACCCACCTTCGTATCGTCCACGAACTTGCTAATCCACCCTTCCACTCCTTCATCCAAATCAGTTACAAAAATCACAAATAGAAGAGGACCCAGAACAGATCCTTGTGGTACACCACTCGTAACTGAGCACCATGTTGAATATTTTCCTTCCACTACCACCCTTTGTCTTCTAAGGGTCAGCCAATTCTGAATACAATCTGCCACATTTCCCCTATCCCATGCCTCCTTAATTTCTGCATGAGCCTATCAAGGGGAACCTTAGCAAATGCCTTACTTAAATCCATGTATACCACATCCACTGCTCTACCTTCATCCACTTTTTTGGTCACCTCTTCAAAGAATCCAATGAGGTTTGTGAGGCATGATCTACCCCTCACAAATCCATGCTGACTATCACAAATCAAACTGTGCCCATCCAAGTGATCATAAATCCTATCTCTCAGAGCCCTTTCCAATAATGTGCCTACCACTGAAGTAAGGGTGAAGTAAGAAACTTACAGAATACTGAGAGGCCTGGACACAGTCAACATGGAGAAGTTTTCACTAGTGGGAGAAACTAAGACTCAAGAGCACAGTGAGGGAATGACCCATTAGAATTGAGATCAGGAGGAATTTCTTCAGTCACAGGGTGGCAGGTCTGTGGAGCTCATTATCGCAGAAGTTATTGAGTGTATTTAAGAAAGATAAATAGGTATCAAAAGAAAATGGGTAATTTAAGTAACATTTTACATCAAAGAGAATTGTCGAATTGATCACAACAGGGTAAGGGAAGGATGGATGAATTTTTGTAAGGAGAGGAATACTGGGGTTCAGTTCCAGAAACTCCGTCAGGGTTGGGCACATTGCTCAAATTTCCAATTGAGCATTGCTGGGCTCCTGGAAGTTTTCAAACTGTAATTTCAGGCACTGTTGCTAATTCTTCACTCTCTAGTCTCCCTCATTCCAACGGACCAATCTATTACCTGCTTTAAACTCACCTTTTCGTTGTCTTTGTAATCCAGCTGCAGAGAATGATGACCCATGCAGATCACAGTTACTATGAAGTAAAGAAGTGCAAAGATACTGTGTAACCACAGCAGTCGATCACTGGAAAACAAGTGTAATCACAACATGAGAGAAGGAATCAGAATGTGGCTCTGAGGAGGATTGGTATACAGAAGAGTGGCCTGAAGGACTGGGCAGAGGATGGGGTTCAGGTGTGGACATGGTATTTGGGGTGCAGGGTCCAGTGGGCAGGGAGGAGGAAGAGCAGAGAGGATGGTAACAAGATTGGAACAGATTAACGGGCACTGGGTAGAGGAGGGGAGGAAGGGGTGGACAAATCAGATGGTGGTCAGATCTGTGGCCCACCACCAGCCAGTGTTCACTCACTCTGCAGGGACATTTGCAATGGTGGTGCGGCCAAAATGTTGCGGGCTGTTACCTGAAAGGCAAAGAGTCATTAGTCAGTGATGGCTCCACATTGGTCTTAAATACAGTGTTGAATCATCTCTATGTACAGACAACGCTGAATATCAGTAACTACTGGTGACAACAGCATCACTCAGCACTTCTAACCCAAGTCCAGACTCCCCTTGCCCAACTACCCTTCCCCAGCCTGTGCTACTCCCCTCCCCTAACTCACTGCACCTTTGTCTAAAGATTCCCCTGCCTTAGCTCTGGATTCTCCTATCTGTCCTCATCCTCTACCTGAACTAAAGCTTGTCCACCTCTCGTTCCTTTGACTCTATTCCCACTAAACGACACCAGACTGCCCCAATATTTCTCTATCATGTAACTGGCTGGGATTGTACTTGTCTGATCCCGCTTTCATCTATACAACCATATACACAGTTTACACATTTTTCTTCCTGCTGTTACACCATTAGCACTGGTCTCCCAAAGGATTAATCCTTGGCCCCCTCTTATTTCTCACTCACATGCTTCCGTTTGGAGATATCAAGCAAAACATAGGTCTGACATTTCATTATCCAGGACAGGGTCACCACCTTAGCCAAATGGTACTGGAGACCTGATTCTTAAAGCCCTGCCTCTAAGCCTGTTACCAAGTTTTTATATCCATGGTCTGCGGTGGCAGATGCACATGCTAAAGTGGTGCCGTCTTCAGGAAGATCCAATTTTCATTACTGGATATCAAACTGTGGCCTGTGGGCTGCACATTTTTCAGATGAAGGTCTAAAGCTGCCAGAGATATTAATTAGAGTCAGGTCACCATTTATATAGCCCAGGAATACCTTTGGGAAAAGTAACATGCCCTTTGGGATTGTTAAAAGCAAATATGAACATGCATAAGAGGAACATGCGTAAGCTTAATTCACCTGCCCTCTAACATTTTGAAAATAACAACCTGCAATGTAATATAAAAGTCAGTGCTCATAGAACAGTGGCTGTCAGTTCATATTTTAATTGACACCTCTTAATACTTATAAAGTCTTTCAAGTGGGCAAATGAATACAAATTGTAACCCCCTTCCCATCCCCCATTTCTGATGAAGGGTCTAGGCCTGAAACGTCAGCCTTCCTGCTCTTATGATGCTGCTTGGCCTGCTGTGTTCATCCAGCTCTACACCTTGTTATCTCAGATGAATACAAATGCTCATTTTTATAACGGCTTAAGCACCTGAATGAATGAAAAGGGAGTGAACAATTTTTTTCATGAGTGTAATCAGGAACAAATACTTAGAACTTTATTTCACATTAGCACAGGCCCTGATGTCAGTACATGGGTGGATACTGTGTGAGCTGGCATTGATGGTGTAAAGCAAGGATGGTTGATGGTATGCAGAGGAAGGCCAGAGTTTGCACCAACTTAGCTTAGGGGCTATAAATTGGCATAGGGTGGGCAAAGGGGCATTGGTTAGTTGGTGGATAACCAAAACAGAATTGCTGGAGAAACTCAGTAGGTCTGGCAGCATCTGTGGGAAGAAAGCAGAGTTAACATTTCAATTCTGGTGATTCTTCATCAGAATTGTTCTGAGTTTCTCCAGCAGCTTCTAAATTTGTTTCAGATCTCCAGCATCAGCAATTCATTGTTTGATGAGGTATGAGGCCAAGGGAGGGATCAGTGCTGGCCATAGGTTGGTGTGGACAGTGCGAGGGGTCATGGAGGGCATGGTGAGGGAATGGATAGTGCATAGGAGGAACTGAGGGGATGCGAAGGGTGAGGGCTGGAGGAATGGCTTTTGTTTTAGTTCTTTTAATGGTAGTTCACAGCCTGCCTCCTCACCTAGCAGCTCTTTTGGTTGCCACCAAATCTTTCCTGGGGTTAGAAGGTCCAAATCCAGTTATGCAACTCCAACAGAACAAAATTCCAACTGTCGGAGTATTTTCCTCCAAGTCGAGTTTACAGACCTGTTAATTATATCAACTCTGCACTCCTGTCTCAGGAATGTAAAATCAGGCCACATTATCTATTTCACATGTCTGCTGACAACACCCAGGTCTACCTCACCAGCACCTTTCTCAATCCCTCCATTTCTCTAAATGAGATGGTTTGTCTGACATCCAGGACTAAATGAATAGAAACTTCCTCCAATGATATATTGGGATGACCGAGTCTATAGGTTGAATATTACCTTTCTTGACTATGGTCGAATTGAGTTGGACTTTTTAGGGGGTTAGTCACCATAAGGCCTACTGAGTTCACTTACTGTATCTAATTAATTACTTACCCTGTCTCAATGGCATCCCTCATGTTCGATTTCAGCCCCCATCTTACCAAATACATTCTGTGAACAACTCACTACTCAGTGAGTATCCTTCTGCCCATGCTTTCTTTAAAAGCCCATTGTGCACCCAAGTGAAAACTGTCAGTCCAGAGCTGCCCTGCATGGTTCTTCATATTTGCCCCAAAGAAAGCAGACAGGGAACATTTGCAGGCAGGGTCTTGCTGGACATAAAACATAGAAAATAGAGGCATTCAGCCTTTCAGCCCACTCCACCATTCAGTATAAAAACTAAATGAACTGTGGATGCTGTGAATCAGAAACACAAACAGAAGTTGCTAGAAAAGATCAGCAGGTCTGGCAGCATCTGTGAAGAAAAGTCAGAGTTAACGTTTCGCGTCCGGTGACCCTTCCTCACCATTCAGTATGATCATGGCTGATCATCTAACACATTAGTCTGTTCCCCCTTTTCCCCCATATCCTTTGATCCCTTTAGCTCCAAGTGCTACACCCAAGTCCTTCTTCAAATCATACAATGTTTTTGGCTCAAATGCACTCTGTGGTACCATATTCCCTAGGCTC
Organism: Rhincodon typus; assembly: GCF_021869965.1. Classification (NCBI taxonomy): domain Eukaryota; kingdom Metazoa; phylum Chordata; class Chondrichthyes; order Orectolobiformes; family Rhincodontidae; genus Rhincodon; species Rhincodon typus. Next base: position 420,109 of record NC_063339.1, read on the forward strand.
ACCACTTTGTGTGTAAAGAAATTTCTCCAAATCGCAGTCCGAAGATTGGTTTACTCAATATTCATAGACATCGGCACCTGGTTCTGGAGTCACCAGCCATCAGGAGAATTCTTCCAGTCTAGTCCTGTTCATATTTTATGAGTTTCTATGAGATCCCCCCTCATTCATCTGAATTCCAGTGAATATAGTTCAAGGCGTTTCAACCTCTCCTCATACATCAGTCCTGCCATTCCAGGAATCAGTTCAGTAAACCTTCACTGCACTCCCTCCAAAGCAAGAACATCCTTCCTCAGATAAAGAGACCAAAGCTGTACACAATATTCCAGGTGTGGTTTCATCAAGACCCTGCTCTTGTACTTAAATCCTCTTGTTATAAAGACCAACATTTCATTTACCGTCTTCATCATTTGCTGCACCAACACGCTTACTTTCAATGACTGGTATACAAGGACACTTGGGTATGATTACACATTTCCCTCTCTCAATTTGTAGTCATTCAGGTAATAAACTGCCTTGCTACCAAAGTGAATGACCTCACATCTGTCCACATTAAACTGCAATTGCCATGCATTTGCCCACATACTCAGCTTGTCCAAATCACAGTGACACTTCTCTTCATCTTCCTCACAGTTTACCCACCAACACAGTTTTGTGGTCATCTGCAAACTTGGAGCTACTACATTTATTTCTCTCATTTAAATCATTAGTATACATTATGAATAGCTGGAGTCCTAGCACTGATCCCTTTGGTACCCACTAGTAACTGCCTGACATTTAGAAAATGGTCTTTATCTTTATCTGAGAAAGGGCGTTCTTGTTGTAAAGGGAGTGAGGTGAAGATTTACCAAACTTTATTCCTACTCTTTGTTAAGTGTCGGCCAACCAGTTTTCTGTTCATCTCAATACATTACCTCCAATTGCATGTGCTTTAATTTTACCTGGTAATCTCTTATTTTGACTTTGTCAAAAGCCTTCTGAAAATCCATGAAGAATTCCAGTAGATTCCACTTTCCACTTTCCTGCCCGCTCTCCATAACCCTTCAACCCAATACTAATTAAAAATCTACATCCTCCTTAAATTTACTCAATGTCCCAACATGCACTCCACTCTGGGGTAGTGAATTCCGCAGATTTGTGACCCTTTGAGAGAAGTAGTTTCTCCTTATCTCTATTTTAAATCTGCTACCCTTATCCTAAAACTATGATGTCTCATTCTAGATTGTCCCACATGAGGAAATATCCTTTCTACATCTACTTTGGCAATCCCTTTTAATATCTTATATACTTTACCCAAAAGGTTATGAATCCTGGGAATTCCCCACCCAGTGAAGTAGGTGGGGCTTTCTCATTGAATGTTTTTAAAGCTAAGATCGATAATTTTTTGAACAGTAAAGGAATTAAGGTTATGGTGAGAGTGTGGTTAAGTGGAAATGAGGCCATGAAGAGATCGCCCATGATTTTATTGAATGGCAGAGCGGGCTCGAAGGGCCAGAGGGCCTACTCCTGCTTCTGGTTCTTATATTCTTATGTTCAATTTGATTTCCTCTCATTCGACAACACTCCAGGGAATAACGGCTTAAATTGATCAATCTCTCTTCATAAAACAAACCCCTCATTTCTGGAATCAATCTAGCAAACTTCCTCTCAATTGCCTCAAACACAAATACATCTCTCCTCAAGTAAGGGACCAAAACTGTACACAATACTCCAGGTGCAGTCTCAATAATGTCTTGTACAGTTGCAGCAACACTTGCCATTCCTTAAGCAAAAAGTGCCAAAAATGCCTTCCTTATTACCTGCCATACTTGCATACCAGTTTTATAACATGTCAGGGTCCAACTAGGGATCAGGTTAGTTTGGAAATGGTAATGTATATAATGAGACAGATTTAATAAATGATTTCAGAATAAAAGATCCTCTCAGGAATAGAGACCAGAACATGGTAGAATTTAGAATTCAGTTTAACAGTGACAAACCTGGAGTTGGAAACAACTGTGTTAAATATAAATAACAAAAATTACACAGGAAGAGGGTTGAGTTGGCTGGAGTGAACAGGGAAAAGGGAAGTTTAGCAGAAAAGATAGTTGAAAAACAATGGCAGGTGGGAAGAAGGATTCTAGGAAGAGAATAAAACAACCACGGTTAACCAAGAAAGTTAAGGACAGCATGACAGAAAAACATATAATGTGGCAAAGATTTGTGGTGAATCAGAGGATTGGGAAAGTTTTAAAAGCCAACAAAAGATAGCCAAAAATAAAGGAAAAATATAAACCCTGAGTCAAACTAGCTCATAACATAAAAACTGATAGTAAGAGCTTCTTTAAATATATGAAAAGCAGACAGAAGCAACATTGAACATACAGAATTTACAGATTAACACTGGGGAAACAATACTGGGGAGCCAGGAAATGGTAGAAGAGTTTAATAAATACTTTGCATTAGTCTGCAAGGTAGACTGAAAGCATTCCAAAAATGCAAATTAATCAAAGGGCTAAAGCGGTGGAAGGGGGAATAAACACAATAAATATCACTCAAGAAAAACCACGAGGGAAACTATTGGGGTTAAAGGCCGATATGTCCCTTGGACCTGATGGGATTCATCCTAAGATATTAAAAGCAGATGCAAAGATAGATGCTGCACTGGTGGTAGTCTTCTGGAATAGTCTCACAGGATTTTAAAACTAAAAATGTAACATCTTTCATTATAAAGGTAAGAAGACAAAAAACAGGTAACTATGAGCCAGTTACCTTAACATCTATCACTAGGAAATGAATAGTGTTTATTATAAAGGATGAAAAAACAGAGCATTTAGAAACGCTTAGTCACAAAGTCAGTGCCAAAATAAATCATTATATATTTTTCCATGTTAAACTTCATTTGTCAGATCTTTGACCACTGACTTCATAAGACCATATGACATAGGAGCAGAAATTAGTCCATTTGGCCCATCAAGTCTGCTCCGCCATTCAATCATGGCTGATAAGCTCCTCAACCCCATTCTCCTGCTTTCTCCCCGTAACCCTTGATCCCCTTGATAATCAAGAACCTATCTATCTCTGTCTTAAATTGACTCAATGACTTGGCCTCCACAGCCTTCTGTGGCAGTGAATTCCATAGATTCACCACTCTCTGGCTGAAGAAGTTTCTCCTTATCTCCATTCTAAAAGGTCTTCCCTTTACTCTAAGGCTGTGCCCTCGGGTCCTAGACTCTCCTACCAATGGAAGCATCTTCCCAACATCCATTTTGTCCAGGCCATTCAGTATTCTGTACATTTCAATTAGATCCCCCCTCATCCTTCTAAACTCCAATGAGTATAGTCTCAGCGTCCTCAAACGTTTCCTCATATGTTAAGCTTTCCATTATTGGGACCATTCTCGTAAACCTCCTCTGAATCCGCTCAAGGGCCAGTACATCCTTCCTGAGATATGGGGCTCAAAACTGCACACAATACTCCAAATGTAGCCTGATCAGAGCCTTATAAAGCCTCAGTAGTACATCCCTGCTTTTATATTCAAGTCCTCTCAAAATAAATGCCAACATTGCATTTACCTTCCTGACTACTGACTCAAACCGCAAGTTTACCTTGAGAAAATCCTGGACTAGAACTTCCACGTCTCTTTGCACTTCAGACTTCTGAATTTTCTCCCCATTTAGAAAATAGCCCATGCTTTTATTCTTCTTACCAAAGTGCATGACCTCACACTTTCCCACGTTGTACTCCATCTGCCACTTCGTTGCTCACTCTCCTAACCTGTCCAAATCCTTCTGCAGCCTCCCCACCTCCTCAATACTACCTGTCCCTCTATCTATCTTTGTATCATCTGCAAACTTAGCCAGAATGCCCACAGTTCCTTCATCGAGATCATTAATGTACAAAGTGAAAAGTTGTGGTCCTAACACTGACCCCTGTGGAACACCACTTGTGTTGCCACTCAGGCTGCCATCCTGAGAAAGAGCCCTTTATCCCCACTCTCTGCTTTCTGCCAGATAGCCAATCTTCTATCCATGTTAGCACCTTGCCTCTAACACCGTGGGCCCTTATCTTACTCAGCAGCCTCCTGTGTGGCACCTTATCAAAGGCCTCCTTGAAGTACAGGTAGATTGGGTTTAAGGTTGAGAGAGCTAGGGCTTTCCTCTTTAGAATGACGAAGGATGAGAGGTGACTTGATAGAGGTTAACAAAATGATCAGAGGTATAGATAGAGTGGACAGCCAGAGACATTTCTCTAGGGTGGAGGTAGCTATTACAAGGGGACATAGTTTTAAAGTGAAAGGAGGTAGATATCGGGGAGACGTCAGAGGTAGGTTCTTTACTCAGAGAGTGGTAGGGACGTGGAATGCATTGCCGGAGAGGGTAGTGGAGTCGGCCTCATTAGGGGCATTTAAGCGGCTATTAGATAGGCATATGGATGATCGTATAAGGTAGCGGTAGAGGTTAGATAGACCTTAGGTTTCGGGTAAAAGTTCGGAACAACATCGTGGGCCGAAGGGCCTGTACTGTGCTGTACTGTTCTATGTTCTATGTTCTATGTTCTAGATAACATCCATTGGCTCTCCTTAGTCTACCCTGCTCATTACTTCCTCAAAGAATTCTAGCAGATTTGTCAGGCATGAGCTCCCCTTAATGAAACCATGCTGACTTTGCCCTACTTTACTATACATTTCCAAATATTCAGAAATAGAACATAGAACATAGAACAGTACAGCACAGTACAGGCTCTTCGGCCCACGATGTTGTGCCGAACTTTTACCCTTAACCTAAGGTCTATCTAATCTCCACCCCTACCTTATACAATCATCATAGGTTACAATGGGCCTTTACAATGGCCTACAACTTACCCACGACCGATGTTAGGCTAATGAGCCTATAATTTTCCATCTTTTGGCTTACTCCCTTTTTAAACAGGGTGTCATGTTAGTAACTTTCCAGTCCTCTGGGACCCTCCCTGACTCTAGCGATTCCTGAAAGATCACCACTAACGCTTCCACTATCACTTTAGCTATCTCCTTTAGAACTCTGGGGTGTAGTCCATCTGGTCCAGGTGATATGTCCACCTTCAGGCCAATCAGTTTTACGAGCACCTTTTCCTTGGTGCTGGCCACCATACTCAGCTCTGCCCCCTGACTCTCTTGAATTTTTGGGATTTTACTCGTGTCTTCCTCTGTGAAGACTGACGTGAAGTAATTATCAGTTCCTCAGCCATTTACTTGTTCCCCACTATCTCTCCACCGTCATTTTCCAATGGTCCAATGTCCACTTTTGCTTCTCTTTTGCCCTTTATATATCTAAAGTCTTCATTTATATTGCTGGCTAGCTTACCCTCATATTTAATCTTCTCTCTCCTTATTTCTTTTTTTGTTGCCCTCTGTTGGTCTTTGTAAGCTTCCCAATCCTCTGGTTTCCCACTGCCCTTCGCCACATTATATGCTTTCTCTTTTGCTTTTATTCTATCCCTGACTTCCTTCGTCAGCCATGGTTGCCTCATCCTCTCTGTACCATGCTTCTTTTTCCTAGGGATGAATTTTTGCTGCATCTCCTGAATTACTCCCAGAAACTCCTGCCATTACTGTTCCACTGTCTTTCCTGCTAGGCTCCTCTTCCAGTCAATTCTGCTCAGCTCCTCCCTCATACCGCTATAGTCGCCTTTATTCAGCTGTAATATCGTTACCTCTGATTCTATCTTCTCCCTCTATTGCAGAGTAAATTCAATCATATTATGATCACTGCCTCCTAAGGGTTCCTTTACCTTAAGCTCCCTTATCAAGTCTGCCTCATTGCATAACACTAAATCCAGTATAGCCTGTTCCCTTGTGGGCTCCACCATGAGCTGCTCCAAAAAGCCATCTCGTAGACATTCCACAAACTCCTTTTCTTGCAATCCACTACCAACATGATTTTCCCAGTCCACCTGCACATTGAAATCCCCCAAGATCCTTTGCCTTTCTTACACACCTTTTCTATCTCCTGGTGTATCTTGTGCCCCAGCTCCTGACTACTGTTTGGAGGCCCGTACACAACCGCAACTATGGTTTTTTAGCCTCTGCAGTTCCTCCATTCTACCCACACAGATTCTACACCATCTGACCCTACTTTGTTTCTTCCTATTGATTTAATTCCATTTCTTACTAAAAAGGCAACACCACCCCCTCGGCCCAACTGCCTGTCTTTTCGATAGGATGATTATCCTTGGATATTCAGTTCCCAATCCTGATGCCCTGGCAACCACGTCTCCGTGATGCCTGCCATGTCATACCTGCCAGTTTCGATTCGCACCGCAAGCTCATTTACCTTATTCCTTATACTGCGTACATTCAGATTTAACACCTTCAGTCCTGTATTAACCCCCCTTTCTCATTTTCATTCGTTTCTCCAGTGTTTGATTGCTAGCCTTTTCCAAACACTCTGTCCTATTTGTGTCTGTGCTGGAGACTTTAATAACCTCTCCTGAATTCTCCTTCCCTGTCATTTCTTTCATATTGTTCCACTTAGTTGAATCCACCACTACAGATGTTAACCTGCTGTTTTGTTTCCCACTGGGGCAAGTTTCACTATTCCCTTCCCCCCAACTTTCTAGTCTAAAGTCCCGTTGACCAGCCTATTTACCCTTTACGGTAGAACATTGGTCCCAGCTCGATTCAGGTGGAGACCGTCCCAACGGTACAGATCCCTCCTGTTCCAATACTGATGCCAGTGCCCCATGAAAAGGAACCCCTCTTTCCCAAACCAGTCTCTTAGCCACGTGTTTACCCCCCTTATTCTCATGTCCCTATGCCAATTAGCACGTGGCTCAGGCAGTAATCCGGAGATTATAACCCTTGAGGACCTGTTCTTTAATTTGTTTCCTAGTTCCTAATAATCCCTTAACAGGTCCTCTTTCCTAGTCTTGCCTATGTTGTTTGTTCCGGCGTGGACCACAACAACTGGATCCTCCCCCTCCCGCTCCAATATCCTTTCAAGCCGGTCAGAGATATCCCTTACCCTAGCACCGGGCAGGCAACACACCACGCAGGACTCTCGATCCTGCTTACAAAGGATACTATCTATCTCCCTAATTATAGAATCCCCTACAACTACCACCTGTCTTTTTGCTCCCTCCTCTTGAATGGCCTCCCGTACCACGGTGCAGTGGTCAGTTGGCTCATCCTCCCTGCAGCCCTTTTCCTCATCCACAAAGGGAGCAAGTACCTCTTACCTGTTGGACAAGGTCAAGAGCTCAGGCTCCTCTGTTCCTGACTGCAGGATCCCTCTACCTGCCTCGCTTACAGTCACACCCTGCTGTCCCTGGCCAATGACTGAATTTGAAGTACTTAATCTACCAGGTGTGACTGCCTCCTGAAACAAACTGTCCAGGTACTTCTCCCGCTCCCCCTGCCACAGTGTTTGAAGCTCAGATTCCAGCTCATCAACTCTGAGCCGAAGTTCCTCAAGCAACCAACACTTGGTCACTGCAGTTTGCAATGGGATCAGCCAGCTCCCACATCATACAGCTACAACACATCACCTGTCCAGCCATTTCTACTTAGTTATTTACTTTATTAATTTATTGTAATGAGTTAATTAAATTTGTTGATAAAGAAAAGAAGGACTTACCTTACCTTACCAACCCTCCACAGTCTTTATTTTTGGTTAGAGGAGGAGGATGGGTGGGAGACACTACACGTGTAGTGTTTTGGGTTTAGCCAATGCCCGAATATAATAGTTCATGTATATATATCCTTCTGTGGCCCTTTCATGTCCTCTTCACACTTACTTTCCAATATTTCTTCGTGCCATTAGCATATTTAGCAACCATACCTTTAGCCATTTATATAACTTCTAAAAAATCTTTAGGCCCAAGCACTGATTCCCATGTTATACCACTTATTCCTTCTTGCCAACCAAAAACGACCCATTTGCTTCCTATTGGTCAGCCAATCCTCCATCCACACCTATATTTCACCCTTCACATCATGAGCTTTTATTTTTTGCGACAACCTTTGATGTGGTTCCTTATCAATTGCTTTCTGAAAATCTAAGTACAGCACATGCACTGGTTGCCTTTATCCACGGCACAGGTTATTTCTTCAAAAAACTCCAATTAGTTGAACTCAGTTTTCTATACACAAAACCATGTTGAGTCTGTCTGATTATCTTAAACTAGTCTAAGTACTTTGTTATAATAACTTTACCCTAAAGTGTCTTATTGCACAGTGGTAGTGTCCCTACCTCTGGGCCAGAAGTCAGTAGATTCAGGTTGAAATTCGACCTGCACCAGAGGTGTGTCATAGCATGCCTGAACAAGTTGATTAAAATAGCTGAGGGCTGTTATGGCAGTTGTAATGTTCCTAACCTCTGGGCCAGAAAGCTTGGGTTCAAGACTCACCTGCTTCTGAGATTTGTCTTAGCATGAAGAATTGTTTAAAATTGATTAAAAATATCTAGAACACCTTTAATAATAGTATCGAACATCTTTCCTACAATAGATGTTAAGCCAACTGGCCTGTAGATTCTGATTTCTATCTCCTCCCTTTCGAGTAACAGAGTTACATTCACTATTTTCCAATCTAATATAACCTTTCCTGAAGCTAGGGAATCTTGAAAAATTAAAACTATCCAATTGACCATTTCTTTTAATACACAGAAATATAGAAACATAAAAAATAGGAGCAGGAATAGGCCATTTGACCCCTGGCTGATTATCGAGTTCAATGCCCTAAAACTGCCCTCCCCTGATTTTATTTTGTGGTGAATTAGCTCTTTTTATTTTGAGTTTGTTGCAAGAGTTAGCAAACGACATTCAAGGAAAAATAAAAACAATTGTCGCTCACAGCTTTTATGAACCTGGCACCCACTGTGCTAATTCACTCCTTAAATAAACACAGCAAAAGAATTAAACTGTTGTCTTTTTTTTTAGTATAAAAATAAACTGGGCATGTAACTTCAACTAGGAAAAACTGAAGCCTCACTCTTTGCCAGGAAACAATAAACATTTACAATAAAATGTTTAGTTGACCAAATTTACATAAATATCTGTATTACTTGTATAAATAAAGAGATCACATTTCATTGTACAGTATGTCATCTGCTGTATTAGATTTCAATGAATCCTCACAATGGGGAAACAGGTCATTTGGCCCAATGAGCCCACATGGACCTTTTGAAGACTATCCCACCCAGAGCCATCCCCCTACCCTATCCCTGCATTTCCCATAGCTAATGCTAACTTATTCCCATAGCTAACTTACACACCCCTGAACACGATGGACAATTTAGCACAGCCAATTCACCTAACTTGCAATTTGTGGACCTTGGGAGGAAACCAGACTACCCAGCAGAAACAGGAAGAATGTGCAAACTCCACACTGACAGTTGCCAAAGACTGGAATCGAACCTGGGTCCCTGGTGCTGTGAGGGAATAGTGCTAACCACTGAGCCACTAAGCCGCTTTCACTTTTTTTAAGAATGATTTTCAATAACTTGTTTTTATCAGATCCATTGTTCTTCTCTTTCCCTCCCTCCTATTAACATGCACAACTATTTCATGTGCTTCATATGTTCTGAAGAAGTGTCACCTATTCCTTGTTCAGAAGAAAGGTCACTGGACCTGAAACATTAACTCTGATTTCGCTCCACAAACGCTGCCAGAGCCAGTGAGTGTTCCAGCAATTTCTGTTTTTGTTTCTGATTTCCAGCATCTGCAGTTCATTCATTTTTTGATTTCATGTGCCTTTCTGACCCCCAAACCCATCCCACTGGAAACAGTAAAGACAAAAGAGCTTATTGGTGGCTGGGGCAAGGAAAGAAAATATCAATCGATTTCCTCTTTTCAAAACTCAATTTTAGATTCATTTATAGCTATACTTTAGAAAACACTTGGATCTTTTGATTATGTTTAAAATAAATGGAGTGTAATTTCAAAGCTGAATTTATATTTAAAAGAAAATTACCGTAATTAATATAAGACCCTGCAATGAAGTCCATCTGGACCCAGTCACTTGTCACCTTGCTCTTCAAACAATTTACTCGGTACCACTTCCTTGTTGATTGTTACTTTCTTGAGTTACGATCTCCCTCCACTTCCTCAAATACAGCTACACAAAATAACTGCTCAATTCATCTACTATCTCCTTATTTCCCATGCTTCATTCCCCACACTCACTTTTCATAGAACTAATGCTCACTTTGTTAGTCCTTTGTTAGATAGCTATATATACTCTTTAGCTGTGTTCATACTTCTAGCTAGCTTCCTCTTGTACTCTAATTTTCTCCTCTTTATTAATTTTAGCCATTCTTTGCTGTTCTGATCTGCTGCCCATTTTTGCACCTTTATACTCATTTCTTTAAGTTTAACATGATCTTTAACAATGTCTCCACACTTTTTTAACCCACTATCTTCATTTTGCCCTTCCTTGCCTCCCCTTCCCTAACACACTTTCCCAGATCTACCCCTACAATCTCCTCACTCATCCCTGTCCAAGTTATGTCTCCTCCCCCAAAGTCCTGGAGCCTGAGCCCCTGCTCCAAACCGCTTGCCCATGCCACCCTGTCCCAGAACTCCTTACCCAGCAGGTCCCCAGAGAAGTTGACAGGAAGGACAATGGCGATCGACAGGACACAGACCACAGTGAGGAGGACCAGGATGTGTCGCTGAAATGAGAGGTAGATAATGGCGTCGAGTCCACACTTGTACTGAATCTCATCGTCCCTTAAATCAAAAACACCAAGTGAGTACCAAGCACAGACAGCTCCATCCATAGCTCCAGTCCATCCTCCAGCACATTTTTCATTGCCTATCATACAATATACCCATTGTCAGAAATTTTCCAGGCATCTCTCTGCAGACAGGATTTGTCCTGGGGGACTGGAGGATTGAAAATGTGATACAGTTGTTTAAGTAAGGAGCAAAGGATAACCCAGGAAACTACAGACCTGCCAGCTTGACATCAATAGCAGGAAAATGGATGGAGGCTATAATACGGGATAAGATAAATAATACTCTGTGACTGCCATTTTTTGCCTTTCCCAATCCTTTTTAATTCAAATGGAACTTAAACATCCTGTTCATTTGTTTGCCATTTTACTAGCTTGTCTTCTTCTTCAGAAGCAGTCTTTCCTTTTGGAATAGTTTTCATCTTTCTTGAACTGGGAAAATTTGCCCCTATAATCCATGCTGAAGTTGCCGCATTGTACATGGCCAGCTCCCTACAATTTCCAAGTCAAATAAACTGGTACGAGGCTAGGGAACACAATCTTGACACTTAGAACATAGAACAGTGCAGCACAGTACAGGCCCTTCAGCCCACAATGTTGTGCCGACTTATTATCGTACTAAGATCAATCTACCCTGCATACCCTACATTTTACTATCCTCCATGTGCCTATCTAAGAGTCACTTAAAAGTCTCTAAAGTATCTGACTCCACTGCCACTGCCGGCAGCGCATTCCACACGCCCACCATCTCTGTGTAAAGAACCTAACTCTGACATCTCCTTCAATCACCTTAAAATTATGTTCCCTCATAATAGTCAATGAAAAAAGCCCTAGCTCCCTCAACCTTTCCTCATAAGACCTGCCCTCCAGTCCGGCAGTATCCTGATAATTTTCCTTTGCACCCTCTCTAAAGCTTCCACATCTTTCCTATAATGAGGTGACCAGAACTGAACACAATATTCCAAGTGTGGTCTCATCAGAGTTTTATAGAGCTGCAGCATACCCTCGCGGCTCTTAAACTCAATTTCCCTGCCAATGAAAGCCAACACACCATATGCCTTCTTTACAACCCTCTCAACTTGGGTAGCAACTTTGAGGGATCTATGGACGTAGACCCCAAGATCCCTCTGTTGCTCCACACTGCCGAGAATCCTGCCATTAACCCTGTATTCTGCATTCAAATTCGACCTCCCAAAATGAATCACTTCACACTTTTCAGGGTTGAATTCCATCTGCCACTTCTTTGCCCAGCTCTGCATCCTGTCAATGTCCCGTTGCAACCTACAACAGCCCTCCACACTGTCCACAACTCCTCCAACCTTCGTGTCATCGGCAAACTTACTAACCCACCCTTCCACTTCCCCATCCAAATCATTTATAAAAATCACAAAGAGCAGAGATCCCAGAACAGATCCCTGCGGAACACCACTGGTCACCGAGCTCCAGGCTGAATGCTTTCCATCTACTACCACCCTCTGTCTTCTATTGGACAGTCTCTGGAACAGCCAACTTGGTCTAGGCTGCAATAAATAGTGGTCATCCCTCTCACTATTCACAAAATTAAAACAGGGATTACTAGAGTTTAACTTACCTCATGTGATAGAGTGTGGTCAACCAGGAACAGAAGCCCTGCAGATAGAAGACCAAATATACAAATCAAAATCAGAAATTCAGGTGCAATTAAAATCACAAATCAGAAAATTATAACAAGCAATTTAGGGTGGTCATCTTCGGATTACTCCTTGTGCCACATGCCAATGAAGCTAGGAATAGGAAGATATGTGGCTAAAGAGCTGGTCTAGGAGTGGGTGGGGTTTCAGATCTGTGAATCATAGGGATGTTTTCCAGGGCAGTTGGGAGCGGTACAAGGAGGACAGATTTCACCTAAAGTGAGGGGCACCAATATCCTGGCAGGGAGGTTTGCTAGTGTCACTTGAGAGGGTTTAAACTAGTTTGGCAGGGGGCTTTTGTACTAAAACAGATACAACTTAGCTTTCTGGTCCTTCCATCTGCCTTATTATACTGTGACTTCTCTGTCTGCTGGACTGTCCTAGTATTCCTTTTCTATTTGATTGAACCTTGTTCCTGATTTTACATCTATTCTGCATCCCATTCCCCTGCCAAATCAGTTTAACACCTCTCGAACATTGTATGCTTCATTACCTGCATTCTCCGACTGTCCCACCACCTTCAATGATTTATGTATATATACACCAACGTCGCTCTGCATCTGCATCCCTTTCTGTACTGTACCCCTTATTTGATATTGTCTATCCATGTTACACCAACCAAAATGCATCACTCACACATCTCCATTTGGACTTCATCTGCCACCTACCTGCTCATTCCACCAATGTGTCAAAGTTCTTGTCTACAGTGTCCTCCTCACAGATTACAATGATACCAAGTTTCGTAAGCACCTCCTTTTCACCTATAAGAATAGCCCACAAGCTTTCAGTCTCTCGCTATTTAAATTCTCCATTTTGCTCTCACTCTGACTTCTCAATCCTCAGACTCCTGTCATGTTTCAGTGAAACTCAATGTAAGCTTGAGGAACAGCTCCTCATCTTGCAAAGCAGCACATTATAGCCTCTGGAGTCAATGCTGAATTCAACAGTTTTAAAATATAATCTCTGTCCTCACTTTGTTTTCTTTTCTTCCCATGTTTGGATCTTGCTTGCGGACAAACAATTGTTCCTGGTTACAAGCATATGGAAAAACATACAATCGTATGCACTAGGAGCAGGAGTAGGCCACTTGGCCCCTTGAGCCTGCTGTACCATTTAATAAGATCATGGCTGATCTAATTACTCCACATTCCCACTTACCTCTGATGACCTGACACTGCCTTGCTAACCAAGAACCTGTTTACTTTCTTCATGCATACCTCTCACCTCTATATTTATCTTTCATTTCTTTATCATCCTCTTATGCCTTGCTCCACAAACTCTTTCCCCATTTAATCTGCTTAAAACCATCATTACATTCCTAACTTTGCTCAGTTTTGGCGAAAGATTATGCGGTTGAAACATGAACTATTTCTCCCTCCACAGACCATGCTTGAAACTCCTGCTAAATATTTCCAACATTTTCTATTTCTTTCACATTTCCAGTATCCACAGTATCTCGGTATTATTTTTGTCTGAATATTAAGGTTGTCTTCTGGAAGCCCCAATAAATGACATTCAGTAAGGTTCCACGTAAGAGCATGTTCCAAAAATTACAATGACTGGAATTCGAGGGTCAATCAAAACTGGTGCAAGCTCAATTGTGTACTTACCACATCTTTACTCTCTAGCTCAGTTGGGCTGGTTTCAGAAGGAGATTTCTCCTTTTCAGTCTGTTCACCGTAAAACAAAGAGGTGAGGCTACATAAAATAGAGAAAGAAAAGCATTAAACATAACTGCTGACAATGACATTTCCAGAGTACTGAGCATCGCAGACACAAAGTGCACACAACAGACAGTGATAGAGACAGAGCTGGCTAGGGTGGGTATGGTCAGAAATCACACAACACCAGGTTATAGACCAACGGGTTCATTTGTTTTCAAATAAACCTGGTGGACTATAACCGTCATGTGATTTCTGACCTCGTCCACCCCAGTCCAACACCGGCATCTCCACATTAGGGTGGGTATGGGCAGGGAGATAGCAGAAGGAGAAATGGAGGGCATAGCAGAGAAATGGAGAGTGAAAGCAATACAGGACAGGATGAGAAGGGGTGGGTGGGTGGAAGGAGGTAGCAAGGGAAGGAAGTAGAGTTCTGAAACATTAGAAGCGAAATGACTTCATGGAGACGGGTATACTGTCACCAAGTCACCCTTTATTTACACATGAAGAGTCCTTGAAACAGATCCATCTCCCTCAGAGCCAGCTCTCACAGTGACCAAAGCCACTAACACTCCTTGTTCTATCTATCAGCTAGGGCTCCCTGATTGGACCAGATTACCAGCCCCAACTCATATGCTATGATTTCCACCTGACTGACCCCATTAGAATCATGGAAGGGCCTTCCTCAAGGATAATTCCAGAAATTATACATTAGGAAAGGATTGACAGGCTGGGTCTCATCCCTGTGAAAAAAAAGGTGACCTAAGAACGATCTTTAAAATGATGAATGGATTTGATTCAGTGAATATAGGAAGAAAATTTGCCTTTTTTTTGGGAAGTGTGAAATTAGATGTCTTTACTTTAGAGTTGCATTATGGTCAGTGTGGACATGGTGGGCCAAAGGGCCTGTTCCTGTGCTGTGCTGTTCCACGGTAATATAACACAGCCATCTAGAAATGTGATAGGGAATTCAGAAGAAACTCCTTCACCCAGAGAGTTTTAAGAATACAGAATAGGTTCTCATAGGGAGTGACTAATGTCAGTAGTATAGATGTATTCATAAGGAGTCAGATAAGTATGTGACAGCAAAGGGAACAGAAGGTTACAATGGTCAATTTAGATGAAGAGATGTGGAAAAAGGCTCAAATGGAGCCTAAACACCAGAATCAGCTAATTGGCCCAAATGGCCTGTTCCATTTGTCCCATGTAACTTAATGTAATAATCCACATACAAAATTATTTGTAAACCTGCCTATCTGGTAGCCACGGGTTACCCATCTAGACAAGATCAACAGGTCACAGATGGACCTGAGACAGGGTTTCAGCACAGGCATTAGGCCCTGTTTGCAAATGCCTGTTTCAGCTAAATGCTGGAAACCCACAGCAGAGCCTACACTGATAGGGGAAGTGGCACAATCTGATATGGAATATGTAAGGGGGCTGCCTACCATATTAGGCACTTTGATACGCATAATGTGCATACAAAATGAGTGAGATCTTTGTTTCTTTTTAATTCATTCACAGGATGTAGTTATTACTAGCTGGGCCAGCATTTAATTCCCACCCCTGTTGTCCTTGAGAAGGTGGTGATGAGCTGACTTCTTGAATTGCTGTGAGTAGACACGTTGGAGAGGCAGATCTGGGATTTTGGCCCTGTGACACTGAAGGAAAGGTGATATATTTCCTAATCAGGATGGTGAGTGGTTTGGAGGAGAACTTGCAGGCAATGGTGTTCCCGTGTGTCTGCTGCCCCTGTCCTTCCAAAAAGAAGTGATGAAGAGAAGAAGTAGAAGGAGCTGTCTAAGGAGCCTTGGTGAATTTCATGATGTGGTTGTGCTGGTATTGGACTGGGGTGGGCAAAGTCAGAAGTCACACAACACCAGGTTATAGTCCAGCAGGTTTATTTGAAAACACAAGCTTTCGGAGCGTAGTCCCTTCATTAGGTGAAGTGAAAAAGAAGCACACAGAACACAGAACTTATAAGTAAAAGTTCAAAGGGTCACACAACTGATGAGAACGTATTAAACACACCTAAGATGCTGTTAAATCTTTAATCGGTTAAAAGGTTTTAATTGATTAACATGTATATGTAAATCCCTGAATTCCTTTCAAATCACGGTCCTGAGATCTAAATGTTTTATCAGTGTAAAGAGGAGGTGGTATTTTAGGTCAGACAATGTATTTTAAGTGTGAGACCTTGCTTAGAATCTGGGAGATAGTAGGAATTGCCGATGCTGGAGTCTGAGATAACAAGGTGTAGAACTGGATGAACACAGCAGGCCAGGCAGCATCAGGGGAGCAGGAAAGCTGACGTTTCAGGTCTGGACCCTTCTTCAGAAG
>NC_063339.1:446470-467634 GCF_021869965.1 Rhincodon typus
CAGAACAGACTCTTCTGTTCTGAGGAAGGGTCACTGGACCCGAAACATTAACTCTGATTTTTTCTTCACAGATGCTGCCAGACCTGCTGAGATTTTCTAGCAACTTCTGTTTTTATTCCTGTTGGCAATTGGTGCACAGTGTCCATTCATCCATTGTCATAGCGTCTGCATGGTCTCACCAATATACCATGCCTCGGGTAGACAACGTTGGCCGAGTCACATGAGTATCTGCCGTATACGTGGTGGGTGGTGTTCCCACGTGTGATGGTAGTGTCCATGTCAATGATCTGACATGTCCTGCAGAGGTTACCATGACAGGGTTGTATAGTGTTGTGGTCGATGTTGTCGTGAAAGCTGGGTAGCTAAGTGCTGCGAACAATGGTCTGTTTAAGGTTTGGCAGTTGTTTGAAGGTGAGAAGTGGAAGCATAGGGAAAGTCTTGGCGAGATGCACATCGTCATTGCTAATGGGTTAAAAGCTATGAAAAAAATGGCGTCGTTTCTCTGCTCCCGGGAAGTACTGGACGATGAAGGGTACCCTATCGGTCGTAACTCATGTCTGTCTTCTGAGGAGGTCATTACAGTTTTTCGCTGTGGCACATCAGAACTGACAATCGATGAGTTGTCATGACAGCGTTGCACAGCGTTGTGGTTCATTTATTAAGATTGTCTTCTGCTTTTCAAGGCTGCCTGGCAGACTGCTAACTGTACAACTCATTTCATTAACAAATGTGCTAAAGATACAGCTCCTACGCTATACACAAATTTCCAGAAAGCCCATACTGTGTTTTGCCATCAGGATTCTTTTTCACCCACATCCTACCTAGCTAATGTAGTACATCCAGGTATATCTCTGCAGATTATCACATACTTCTTATGCAGTCTTAGAAGGTCCTCTTGTTGCTCTTTCTCTAAATATGAGAACACTTGAGAACAGTCCTTCATAGTAACGTCAGCTGGTATGGAAATTGAACCCACAATGTTGGCCTCACCCTGCATCATAAACCAGTCATCCAGGCAACAGAACTAACTGAGCTTCATAAGTGTCTTAGTATTAACTGTGCCAGTTGTAAGGAGAACAGGGTATGGGAGTGATGTATTGTTATGGAAGGGCCTTTTTCAACACCAACTCCTAAAACCGAGGTGCAGCCATTGAGGTCACATGGCAACAATGTTATATGATGCTCTGTTGTGATGCAGTTCATTGTAGCATTGTGGGGAATGGTCTCCCTTCTCTGAGCAAAACTTTGATACAGGACTGAGTTGGATCTTTACATGCTTGACAACATAATCCTGTTGACAGATAAGCTCTAGGAAATGCTGGCTAGTCTATCAGCCTCCTTCAGTAATTGGAACCCACAAAGCCAACATCAGAGTCCTTGCAACAGAGACAGTGTATGACCTCAACCAGCTAGCACCAATGGCATCTGATACATGACTGCACCTTATGTGAAACTGCTACTTTCAAGGAGAGAGAAATGGGTGTTGAAAGCAGAGTTTGTGTATTCAGTTGGAATTGGGACAGCCAAAGAGGATTCAATATAAGTAAACCTTCCTGGCAATTTTGATCTACAAGGGAGGTGGTGAGAAGTGACTGAGGAGGATTCTGGGAGAAGTCAGCTTGCTCACCATGACTGAGAAGGGACTGCACAGGACCCAGTGCTCAACAAGAAGAACACCATCAAACAGAGAGTTTTTCCTTCTAAACAGCAACATATAAAAGGAGGAAAAGCTGTAGCTGGAGTGGCCATTTTGAGATGGACAGTTTTGGAGAGGGGCTGTGAGGTCAAAGTGCAAACTTTGATGAGCATCTGGCTTCACTGAGGGGGAGTGAGCAGCATTAAGGTACAGCAAAGAAAGGTCTTTTAATCCAATAGTTATTAGAGAGATAATAATGGCAGTTAGTGGAGTGCTGTGCTCCTCCTGTGAGACGTGGGAGGTCAGGGAAAAGTCAAATTTCTCTTACTACAATGTGTGCAGAAAGTGTGTCCACCTACAGCTCCTCTCAGACGACATGGTGATCAGTTGAAGCAGCAGCTGGATTTACTGAAGAGCATACAGGAGCTGAACATTTTCCAGATAGGAATTTCAGAAATGTGCTCACACCAAAGGATCAGACAGATAGATGGATGACCACCAGGAGGGACAGGCAGGCTGTGCATGAGTCCCTTGTGCTATTCCCCTCTCATACAAGTGTACTGTTTTGGAAACTGTTGAGGGGGGATGGTCCCTGAGAGAAAACAATAGCAGCAGCCAGATCAATGGCACCACAATTGCCTCTGTTGTACAGCAGAGAGGGTCAAAGTGTAAATGAGCAATAGTGATAAGGAACTCTGTAGTCAAGAGCACAGATAGGTGTTTCTGTGGCTGTGAGCTAGACTCTAGGATGGTGTGTTGCCTCCCTGGTGCCAGGGTCAAGCATGACTCTGAGCAGGCCCAGGACACTCTGAAAGAGAGTGGGTAACCAGAGGTTGTGGTTCATATTGGCAGGAAAATAAATGAGATCCTGCAAAAGGAATCTAGAGAGTTAAGTAGAAGGTTCAAAAGTAGGTCATCTAGGGTTGTAATCTCAGGATTACTCCCTGTACCATGTGCTAGTGAGGCCAGAAATAAGATAATACCGTTGAATGTGTGGCTAAAGAGCTGGTTAGCAGGAAGGACTTCAGATATCTTGATCATTGGGATCTTTCCAGGGCAGGAGGGACCTGCACCATAACGATGGGCTACACCTAAACTGGAGGGTCACCAATATCCTTGCAGGAAGGTTTGCTAATGCCACTAGGCAGGCTTTAAACTAGTGTAGCAGAGAAGTGGGAAATCAAGTAGTAGGTTACATGTGGAGTAATTGAGGAGATGGTCAACGTTAAAGTAAATCTGAAAGGAAGAACAGGCGAGGTCAGATTAATGAACACAGCGAGACTCATAGCCTGAAATGTATTTGTTGGAATGCAAGGAGAATAACAGATAAAGCAGATGAGCTTAGAGCCTGGATTAGTAATGGAACAATGATGTTGTAGCCTTTACAGAAATTTGGGTTGACAGAATGGCCGGACTGGCAGCTCAATGTTCTAGGGTTTAGGTTTTTCAGGCATGGTACAGAGGGATGTAAAACGGGTTGGGGTGTTCCATTACTGAGTAAGGAGAATGTTACAGCTACAGACAAAGACAGGACATCTTGGAGGGCTCAACCAACAAGGTCATATGGGTAGAACTCAGGAATAAGAAAGACACAATCACCATGATTGGGTTATACCATAGGCATCTCAACAGCCAGGAGGATATAGAAGAACAATTCTGTAGGCAGATCATGGACAGATGGCAAAACAACTGGGTTGCTGCAGTCGGCGTTTTTATTTCCCCAATATTGACTGGACTTCCTTAGTGCCAGGGGCTTAGATGGGGCAGAACTTTTTTAGGTGCATCCAGGAGGGTTTCTTCAACCAATATGTAAATTGTCCAACTAGAAGGACTTATTTGTATTGAGGAATGAGCCTGGCTGCATGTTTGATGTTTCAGTGGGGAAGTATTTTGGGAACAGTGATCGTAATTCTGTAAGTTTTAAGATAGTTATAGATGAGGATAAGACTGGTCCTTGGGTGGAAGTGCTAAATTGGAGGAAGGCTAATTATAACAGTATTAGGCAGGAACTAGGACAATTAGATTGGGATGGCTGTTTGATGTTAAATCCACATTGGACATGTGGAAGTATTTTAAAGGCCAGTCGATCAGCATGTTCCTGTTAGGATAAAAGATAAGGATAGCAAGATTGGGGAACCCTGGATGACAAGAGATATTTGGAAAGCTTAGTCAAAAAGTAAAAGGAAGTATATGTAAGATTCGGGAAACTGAACTCAGACAAGGCCCTTGAGGAACATAAAAGAAGCAGGAAAGAAGTTAAACCAGGAATTAGAAGGGCTAAAGGGGCCATGAAATGTCCTTGGAAGTAGGATTAAGGAAAACCCAAAGCATTTTATACATATATTCGGAGCAAGAGGGTAGCTAGGGAAAGGGTAGGTCCACTCAAAGACAAAGGAGGGGATTTACGTGTGGAGCTAGAGAAAGTGGGTGAGGTCCTTAATGATTACTTTTCATCAGTATTCATCAAGTAGGGCATAGATGATGGTAAGGTTAGCAAGGGGTAATTTAGGGCATGTCAATATTAAGGGAGAGGTGTTCCTGGGTGTCTTGGAAAACATTAAGACAGATAAGTCCCCGAGGCTTGATGGGATCTATCCTACAATACAACAGGGGAGGAGATTGCTGGGGGCTTGTCAGAGATCTTTGTATCCTCTTTTGCTACAGCTGAGCCCCTGGAAGATTACAGAATGCCAATGTTATTCCTTTAAGTTAGGGCCACAAGTGAAATCATATAGGTGAATGCATCATCATGCTGCAGCCTCATGTAAACAACTGGTATGGGATGCTCAGATGACTGTATCATGGCTTTAGGGGACAGTGTTAAAAGGGACTTCAGAACGTTACATCACTCCCATGCCCTAACAGGGCCTTCAGAATTCTAATAGTACTGCCTCAGGTTAATAGCCTGTGCTATCTTGTCTCAGGATAACAGCATAGCTATTTTTATACTGGGTACTGCTCAACTCCCTCTGATATTAAGTATGCTGAATGGCTTCTCCTTGTTCCTATATCTTATCTTTGTATCTCTTCCACTGTTACCAATAGCCACAGTCTCCAGTCTTCCCCTATCCATAATGAGCTGACCAACGCTTTTCAAAAGAGGAAGAATGTGTTCCAGCAGGATCTCCCTCACTCAGTGCCAGCCTGTTAATCCAGTGCTATATGCAACCCTCTCCTGCATTTCCATGCCTCACCAAGATTCCTTTGGCAGCACTTTCTAAACCAGCAAATTCTACAATTTGGGTGAACTAGTGCAGCAGATGCATAGGAAACACCACCATCTACAAGTTCCCTTCAAAGCCACACACCATCCTGACTTGAAACTATATTGTTGTTCCTTCACCTTCAATGGGTCAAAGCCCTGGAATTCCCGTTTGGGCACCACTACAGTGGAAGTACTGCAGCAGTTCAAAAACCAGCTAACCACCATCTTCTGAAGGGCAATGAAGAAGCAGTATTAAATGCTGGCCTAGCCAGCTACTTCCATCCACATACCATAAATGAATAGAAACAGGGGATAAGTTATTGAGAATCTTGTACAGTGTTTGCACAACGGGAATATCATGAGCAACAGCTGAAAAATTGTGGGAGAGATATGTTCTTGTTGTGAAACATATAACAGTGCTAAGTGTATGCAAATAAAGAGCTGGTGGTTTAGTGCTGAATGACGCAGTAAGGCAGTGCAAGGTAATGGGGGTACAGTGCTATGTTGTATTTAACAAAGCTGAGATGCTTGCAGCTATGATGAGAAAACATTTCAATAACAGATGTAGAAAGTCTGGAATAAAAACAGAAAATGCTAGAAATATTCCATGGTGATGTAGCATCAGATGTGGAGTGAGGTTTGGTCAAATTCTCTGAGTGGGTCTTCCCATCATCCTCCCAACCATGCCCAACCTTTCTGCAATTTTACAGGGAAACCAACAAGGTCTAAAGCAACCCACCTGTCCTCATCCCAGTTGAGGCCACTAAACATTTAATGAGTGGCCTACTTACCACAAAGTTTTAGACTTCCCTGTGTCTGAGGGCCGTAGAACATTGACTCTGGGGAATGATATCCCAGCATGCCACCAACTCCATGAGGTAGGACTTCCTCTCAAGTGAGTGAGGGGCACCAAGTTTGCCCCACCACCAAAGAAAATCACCTCAAAATTTCAGGTTGATGAGGACCCTTCATCACAACCTTTTGTTTTAAAATTTCATTTATCTCTTGAACAATTGAGTAAAATCACTAAATAATTTTCTAACACTGCAGCCAATTTTAAAAAATATTCTTTAATGGTATGTGAGTTTTCCCAGCTGAACAAGCAAGTATTGCCCATTTCTAGGTGCCCTCAAACTAAGTGGCTGGCAAGCCTATTTCAGGGGGCATTCAAATGTCAAGCGCATTGCTGTACATCTTAAGTCACATGTAGCAAATACCAAGTAAGGATGGCAGATAAGTAACATGCCAAATGGATAGGCTCCCAGCTGGGGTGGGATAGGCTGCCAGCTTGATAGGTAGGGTTCGGCAGGTATAAGTATGGAGTTCGTTGAATAGTTACTCAGGGGTTAGACTATGTATTTAGAAGTCATAGAATCCCTACAGTGTGGAAACAGGCCCTTGGGTCAAACAAGTCTACACCGACCCTCAGAACATCCTACCCAAACCCATCCCCCTATAACCCACCTACTATACACATCCCTGAACACAACAGGCAATTTAGCATAGCCAATCCACCTAGGCTGCACATTTTTGGACTGTAATTGTCCTAAGTAACTATTTTATTTACTTTCATCAGATTCATTTGAAGTCTCTAATTTTTAAGCATTGAGGAATTTCTGAGAGATAAGTTCAATATTTTTTATTCATTTGTGGGATGTGGGCATTGCTGACTGGCCAGCATTTATTGCCCATCCCTGGTTGCCCTTGAGAAGGTGGTGGTGAGCTACCTTCTTGATCTACTGCAGTTCACTTGCTGTGAGTTGACCCACCATGCCATAAGGGAGGGAATTCCAGGATTTTGACCCAGCAACAGTGAAGAAACGACAATATACTTCCAAGGCAGGATGGTGAGTGACTTGGAGGGGAACTTGGAGGTGTTCCCATGTATCTGCCACCCTTGTCCTTCTAGATGGAAGTGGTCATGCATTTGGAAGATGCTGTCTGAGGATCTTTGGTGAATTTCTGCAGTGCATCTTGTAGATAGTACACACTGCTGCTACTGAGCATCGGTGGTGGAGGGAGTGAATGCTTGTGGATGTAGTGCCAATCAAGTGGGCTGCTTTGCCCTGGATGGTGTCAAGCTTCTTTAGTGTTGTTGGGGCTGTACTCACTCAGGAAAGTATCCCATCACATTCCTGACTTGTGCCTTGTAAATGGTGGACAGGCTTTGAGGAGTCAGGAGGTGAGTTACTCGCTGCAGTATTCCTGCGACTAGTGCTGAACATTGTTCACCGATGACTGCACATCTGACCTGCTCTTGTAGCCACTGCGTTTATGTAGTGAGTCCAGTTGAGTTTTTGGTCAATGATAACCCTCAGGAAATTGATAGAGGAAGATTCAATGCGGTTGAATGTCAAGGGGCAATGGTTAGATTGTCTCTCATTGGTGATGGTCATAGTCTGGCATTTGTGTGACAGGAATGTTACTTGCCACTTGTCAGCCCAAGCCTGGATATTGTCCAGATCTTGTTGCATTTGAACATGGGCTGCTTCAGTATCTGAGAAGTCATGAATGGTGCTGAACATTGTTCACCGATGACTGCATATCCTCATTTCTGATCTGATGATGGAGGGAAGTTCGTTGATGAAGCAGATGAAAATGGTTGAGCCTAGGATACTACCTTGAGGAATTCCTGCAGAGATGTCCTGGGGCTGAGGTGACTCGAACAACTACGCCCATCTTCCTATGTGTCAGATATGACTTCAACCACCAGAGAGTTTGTCCCCGAGACCCATTGTTTCCAGTTTTGCTAGGGCTCCTTGACGCCACACTCAGTCGAATGCAGCCTTGATGTCAAAGACTGTCACTCTCACTTCACCTCTGGAATTCAGCAGTTTTGTCCATGTTTGAACCACGGCTGTTAATGAGGTCAGGAGCTACGTGGCCCCGGCGGGTCCCAAACTGGGCGTCACTGAGCAGATGCTGCTTGACAGCACTTTTGATGACACCTTCCATCACTTTACTGATTTTCAAGAGTGGACTGATGGGGCAGTAATTGGCCGGGTTGGACCTGTCCAGCTTTTTATGTTGCCGAGGCAATTCCTTTACAGAGTGCCATGATGGGGTTTCTACAAGGATGCCATGATCAACCCAGCTGTGCTGTGATAATAACTGTCTGGCGTGCAAAATCTGTTGCAACGTGTCCAGCTCGCTCAATCCCGGAAGTCACCACCCATCCTCGCTCAGCCCCCACACCGCCTTCTCAACCTGCCATAACCTCCAAATTTTAACACCTCACCTTAGTTGCCTTAGTGATAGCCCTCCACCACACTCAGACTCCTTTCGCAGGCTCCTCACCAACTGTCCTCCTTCCCTGACTTTCCCAAAGCCCTCTGTAAAGGCAGCAAACAGCAAATCAGCATTTCTTCACATTTAGCTGACTCCATGGGCAATAATGGGGTACTCTATGGACAGACTCAGGGACTATCCTTATCTCTGTCTTAAAAGAGCAACCCATTATTTGGAGACTATGCCTTCTAGTCCTAGACTCTCCCACAAGGAGTTGGGGAGGCAGTGACCTGGTAGTACCACCATAGATTATTAATCCAGAGACCAAGGTAATGTTCTGGGGACTTGAGTTTGAATCCTACTATGGCATATGGTAGAATTTGAGTTTAACCAGGTGATTGATGTGAAGAAGGTCTTGAGAAGATCGGTCTTGGAAATGGGAAGATTGGTGGCAGATGGAATTTAACCCTGATAAATGTGAAGTAATGCTCCAAAAGCTTGTGATTTCAAGTAAACCTTTTGGACTATAACCTGGTATTGTGTGACTTCTGACTTTGACCAGTAATGTGGTTAACTCTTAACTGTCCTCTGGGGCAATGAGAGATGGGCAATAAATGTTGGCCTAGCCAGTAATGCCTACATCCCATGAATGAATTAAAAAAAAATTAAGTCCCCTAAGAATCTTGAATGTTTCAATAAGGTTGCCTCTCATTTTTCTAAACTCCAATGGGTACAGGCCCAACATATCCAATCTACTCTACCTCTCCTCATAAGACAGTCATAGAGTCATACAGCTATATAGCATGGAAACAGACTCTTCAGACCAACTCGTCCTTCCATACCTGGTGCCAGTCTAGTGAACATTTTTTGGTCCACCTCCAATGCTAGTGTATCTTTCCTCAAAAAAGGGGACCAAAATTATACATTACATTCCAGTTGTGGTCTGACTAGTGCCTTGTAAATTTTTAACAAGACTTCCTATTTTTACATCCCATTCGATTTGAAATAAGGGCCAACATTATTACCTGCTGAACTTCGATGCTAGCATTTTGTAACTTAGGACAAGGACCCCAAATCCCTCTGTGCTGCAGCTTTCTTCAGTCTTTCTCCATTTAAAAAATGTCAGATCGTCTGTTCTCAGATCTTCTGTTCTCTGCTCTTTACATTTTACTGTAATGATGTTTTGTTGTTATGATTTTTTTCAAATCAAATTACCAGTATCAATCTTATACTTTAGCAGCTATTTTTAAGAAAACAGATAAAAACTGGAGACCTAAACACAAACTGAAGACCTTACTTTTACTTTGAAAACCAGAAGCATCCACCAATCCTACTCACCAATCTTTTCCTTGCACTTGTATCACACCTGGTTAAAACAAAATGAAGCTGAATGGTTGGTGAGTAACAGTAAGCACTTGCCCAACTCCAAACCCAAGACTGTAACACGCAAATATGTAACCTCATCATTGAGTCCTGTCACTTGATCCCAGGGAAGTACAGATTCCAGAGCATATATAACATTCCCAGTGTAGTCAGTGGATCCCAAAGCAGATAGATTCACTCGGCACACAGTGTTAGTTGATCCCAGTTCAAATAGGGGATAGCCAAGGTCTTTGAATTGATGTCGCAAGTTTTTCAGTGGCTGCAGCTTCAGTAATGATTCATTGCCAAACCCTCACTTTCTTAATGTAGAATCAAGCTAGATGATTGGTTGGCGCTGCAACAGGTCCTGCTTTAACACTGCCCGTTATTTGAAATAGACAGAAGAAATTTATGGACTTCAAGAAAGTGGAAGTAATTTAACCCTTGCAGCCTGTTCTGACATTAAAAACATGGCTGACCTGTATCGCAACTCCTCTCCCTATTTTTATTCCAAATAGTTTAGAAACTTCACCCAACAAAAGTCTCTCCATCTCAGTTTCGAAAATTACAATTGATTACAAATTGGGTGGCAAGATGGCTCAGTGATTAGCACTGCTGCCTCACAATCTCAGGGGCCTGGGTTTGATTCCATCCTTGGACGACTGGCTGTGTGGAGTTTGCACATTCTCCCTGAGTCTACGTTGGTTTCCTTCAGGTGCTCCAGTTTCCTCCCACAGTCCAAAGATGTGCAGGTTCAGTGGACTGGCCATACTAAATTGCCCATAGTGTCCATGGATGTGCAGGCTAGGTGGATTAGCCATGGGTTTTGCAGGTGGGGTGGGTCTGGGTGAGATGCTCTTTGGGGGGGCCAGCATGGACTCGATGGGCTGAATGGCCTCCTTCCACACTGTAAGGATTCTGTGATTCTATCTCATAGACCCAAGAGTTTTAAATCTCCTTTCCACATTGTGTGAATCACTCTTAAACAACTGCCTCTATAGAACCATAGAATGCCTAGGAAAGAGGCCATTTGACCCATCAAGTCTGCACCAATCCCACCTAGGCCCAGCCCCCTACTGTATCCTGTAAACTCACAGTTACCATGGCTAATCTACCTAGTCACATCCCTGAACCTACAGACAATTTCAGCATGATCAATCCACCTAAGTTGCACACCTTTGGACTTTGGCAGGAAAACAGAGCACCCAGCAGAAACACACACAGATACAGGGAAGAATGTGCAAACTCCCTGTGAGTGTTGGAATCAAACCCAGGTCCCTGGTGCTGTGAGGCAGCAGTGCTAACCAGTGAGCCACTGTGCTGCCCAACTTTAGTTTATACCTCTAAGTTCTGGAATCTTCTGCTTGAGAAAATGGGCTTCACTCTATTAATCACGTTAAATTGTTTAAACATAGGACCATAAGACCACAAGATATAGGAACAGAGGTATGCCATTCAATCATGTCTGGTACATTTCTCAACCCCATTCTCAGGCCTTCTCCCTATTACTTTTGATCCCCTTAGCAATCAAGAATCTATCTAGCACAGTCTTAAATACATTCAATGACTTGGCCACCCAGCCCTCTGAAGCAATGAGTTTCACAGATCAACCAGCCTCCGGCTGAAGAAATTCCTCCTCATCTCAATTCTAAAGGGTCACCTCTTCACTCTGAGGCTGTGCCCTTGGGTCCTAGTCTCTCCTTCTAGTGGAAATGCCTTCTCCATGTCCACTTTAAACAGGCCTCTTAGTATTCTATAAATTTCAATCAGATCCCCCTTCATCCTTCCAAAGTCCAAGTACAGACTCAGAGTCCTCAACCACTCCTCATATGACAAGTCCTTCATCCCCAAAATCATTCTTCCAAACTTCATCTAGACCCCCTCCAATGCCAACACATCATTCGTTAGATACAGGACCCAAAACTGCTCACAATATTCCAAATACAGTCTGACCAGAGCCTTCTACAGCCTCAGCAGTACATCTCTGCTCTTGTATTAAAGCCCTCTTGAAATGAATGCAACATTGCATTTGCCTTCCTAACTGCTAACTGACCATGTATGTTAACCTTAAGAGAATTCTGAACTAGGACTCCCAAGTCCCTTTGTACAGGCGGTTCTGCTATAACACATGTTATGGCAACGCGAATTGGCTATAACCCAAGTGACGAATAAGGGAATGCTATTTCTAAAATGGAACGTGCGTTGGCTATAACATGTTTCCATTGCTTCCAACCTCTCTCCTTCAACCCATAGACCAGAGTGCAATAGCAACTTTTGAAGCTTATTATTTAAGGTACACATTTAAGAGGGTGATTGCAGCCACTGAGGGGGATAAGGCCAGTGTTCTTCAATTTTGGAAGAGGTTTAACATCAAAAATGCAATTGACATTATCGTGGAGGCCTGGGGTGATGTCAGTAAGGACTGCTTGCATGCAGTTTGGCGGAAGCTTCTCCCAGATTTTTTTCAAGATTTTAAAACTGTTGATCCATCAGAAGAGCTTCCAAGAATCATAGAACATTGTGCTGATCTTGCAAAGCAAGCTGGATTTGAAGAAGTGGAGAGTGAGGATGTTGAAGTGCTGCTCGAGTCCCACTGTGAAGATCTCTCTAAAGCTGACCTACAACAACTTGTCGCTGAGGGGGAAGTGGAAGCTGGAGTTGAAGAAGATGAAGTCCAGGATGCAGCATCGCGAGAGCTTTCCACTTCTGTTTTGTCTTCTATCCTGAGGGAAATTAAGAAGCAGTTGCAGATCCAAGAGGACAACGATTACAATGCAGAAAGCAGCAGGGTAGCAGTTCATGGAATAAGATCTTATTTGGCACCCTACGAACAGCTTCTTCATAAAAGAAGAAAAAGGGCAAAGTGGCAAAAACTGGATGTCTTTTTTAAGCCAACCCCCAAGAAACAGTCAGAAGACAATTAACCACGGCCATCCACTTCAACTAACTATTTTTCACCCTAACTCTGCAACCACAACTCCACCTGAAGGCGATGATGATGATGGTGATGGCGACCCTCAGCCCCTGCATTAACAACAGAGTAACCTTAAATCCTCCTCCCCATCAAGTCATCTTGACAGTTTTTTCAAAATAAGGTGTTAAATTTACTTTTATTTCATTATTAGATATGAATTAAACATTTATTCATATTGTACTATCCTTTGTGTTAGGTTTTTGAGTGATTTTTGAGTGATTTTGAGTGATTTTTTTGGTGGTCTGCCCCAACCCTGCTTTTCCCATAGGCCCCATTATTTCTTTAGCTCGATTTTCAAAATCGCAATGTTGTGTAGGAACGCAACTATTGTGTTATAGCAGAACCTCCTGTACTTCAGATTTCTGAAGCCTTTCCCTGTTCAGAAAATAGACTATGCCTCGATTCTTCCGACCGAAATACATTACCTCACATTTTCCCACATTGTATCCCACCTGTTACTTTTGTGTCACTCTCTTAGCCTGTTCAAGTCATTCTGTTGCCTCCCCACTTACTCATCAATACTTGCTCCACCCATCTTTGTGTCATCTGCAAACGTAACAACAATGCCCTCAGTTCCTTCATCTGACCCCTGCGGAACTCCACTTGTCAGCAGGTGTCATCCTGACAAAAACATTCTTTTACCCTTCTCTCTGCCTTCTGCCAATCAGCCAATCCTCTATCCATGCCAATATCTTGCACTGAACACCAAGGGTTCTTATCCTATTTAGCAGCCTCCTATGCGGAACCTTGTTAAAGTCCTTCTGGAAATCTCATCCTCTGACCTTCCTTTGTCTAACTTGTTCGTTACCTCCTCAAAGATTACAACAAATTTGTCAGGTGTAACCACTCCTTGACAAAGCTGTACCGACTCAGCCCTATTTCACCATGCACTTCCAAGTACTCCACAATCTCATCCTTAATAATGGACTCTAAATTCTTACCAAGGATCAAGGCCAGGCTAATTGGCCTATAATTTCCTGTCTTCAGCCTCGCTCCATTCTTAAACAGATGTGTTATAGAGTCATAGAGTCAGAGAGTCCTACAGCACAAAGACAGGCCCTTCAGCCCAAATGGGTCCATGCTGACCAATATGTCTATCCACACAAACCCCATTTCTCTGCACTTGGCCCATATCCTCCTAAACCTTTCCTATCCATGTATTCGTCCAAATGCCCTTTAAATATTGTTAATGTGCCCGCCTCAACCACTTTCACTGGCAGCTCATTCCATATGCGTACCACCTCTGTGTAAAAAAGTTGCCCCTCAGGTCCCTATGTAATCCTTCCCCTCTTACTTTAAACTGATGCCGTCTAGTCCTCGATTCTCCAACCCTGGGAAAAAGACTGAGTGCATTCACCCTATCCACGCCTCTCATGATCTTATACACTTCTATAAGATCCCCCCTCAGTCTCCTATGTTCTAAAGAAAAAGTCCTAGCTTGTCCAACCTCTCCCTATAACTCAGTCCCTTGAGTCCTGGCAACATCCTTGTAAATTTCTTCGGCACTCTTTCCCATCTAATAACATCCTTCCTATAGCAAGGTGACCAAAACTGAACACAATACTCCAAGTGCTGTACAACTGCAACATAACTTCCCAACTTCCGTACTCAGTGCCCTGACTGATGAAGGCCAGTGTGCCAGACGCCTTCTTCATTGCCCTGTCTGCCTGTGACTCCACTTTCAGAAAATTGTGCACCTGAACTCCAAGGTCCCTCTCTTCCATTACACTCTTTAAGGCCCTACCATTCACCATGAAACTCTGACCTGGATTTGACTTTCCAAAATGCAACACGTCACACTAATCTATATTAAACTCCATTTGCCATTTCTCGGCCCACTTCACAGCTGATGAAGATTCTGCTGCAATTTCTGATAACGTTCCTCACTGTCCATGATACCGCCTATTTTAGTGTCATCGCATATTAATCATGCCTTGTACATTCTCATCCAAATCATTGATATAGATAACAAACAGCAACAGGCCCAGCACCGACCCCTGAGGCACACCACTAGTCACAGGCTTCCAGTCTAACAAGTATCCTCCCACTGTTACTCTGCTTCCTACCATGAAGCCAATTGTGTATCCAATTTGCCAGGTCTCCCTGGGTTCCATGTGATCTAACCTTCCAGGGCAGCCAACCATATGGAACCTTATCAAAGGCCTTACTGAAATGCATGTAGACTACGTCTACTGCCCTGCCCTCATCAGCCTTCCCGGTCACTTCATCAAAGAACTCTAACAAATTTGTGAGGCATGATCTCCCACGCAAGAAGCCATGTTGACTTCTCCGAATCAAATCCTGTCTTTCTAAATGCATGTATATCTTATCCCTCAGAATCTTCTCAAGTAACTTACCTACCACAGATGTTAAGCTTACTGGTCTACAGTTCCCAGGTCATTCTTTGCAGGCCTTCTTGAATAAGGGTACAATATTCGCGACCCTCCAGTCTTAAGGGACTTCACCTGTGGCTAATGATGATGCAAATATATCAGCCAGGGCAATGCAATTTCTTCTCTAGCGTCTTGCAGGGTTCTTGGATATAGCTGATCAGGACCAGGAGATTTATCCACCTTCATATATTCCAATACTTCCAACACCTCCTCTACTGTGATTATGGACTATCCCCAAGATATCGCCACTAACTTCCCCAAGTTCCCAAGTCTTCATGTCTTTCTCCACTGTAAACACAGAGGAAAAATACTCATTGAGGATCTCGCCCATGTCTTGCTGTTCCACACATACATATCCACTTTGGTCCTTAAGGGATCCGATTCTCTCTAGTTATTCTTTATCCCTTGATATAGTTAAAGAATCTCTTTGGATTCACCCTAATCTTCTCAACCAAAGCTATCTCGTGCCCCCTTTTTGCCCTCCTGATTTCCTTCTTCAGTAAACTCCTGTATCCCCTATATACCTCCATGGATTCCCTTGATCCAAGCTGCCGGTTTCTGAGCCTTTTTCTGGTCAAAGCCTCAATATTTCTTGTCATCCAGAGTTCCCTACACCTATCAACCTTGCCCTTCACCCTCACAGTAACATATAGACCTTGAACTCTAGCTATCACACTTTTAAAGGCCTCCTACTTGCCAGAGGTCACTTTGCCTGCAAACAAACTACTCCAAGCAACCTCTGCAAGCTCCTGTTTAATTCCATCAAAATTTGCCTTGTCCCAGTTTAGAACTTGAACCTGTGGACCTGTTTTGTCCTTCTCTGTAAGTATTTTAAAATTAATAGAGCTATGGTCACTGGTCCCAAAGTGCTCCCGCACTGTCACCTCAATCACCTGTCCTGCCTTATTTCCCAAGATTATGTTGAGTTTTTCCCTTTCCCGAGTAGGACCCTCTATGTACTGTTTGAGGAAACTTTCCTGAACACGTTTAACAAATTCCACCCCATCTCAGCACTTAACATTTTGGCAGTCTCCTTCTAAGTTAAGAAAATTAAAATCCCCCACTACGACCATCCTATTTCTCCTGCAAGTCTCCGCAATCTTCCTGCATATTTGTTCTTCTAATTCCCGTTGACTATTGGGGGCCTATAGTACAACCCCAATAATGTCACCGTCCCCTTTTTATTGCTTAGCTCCATCTAAAGCCTCACAGGAGGTTCTCTACTGCAGTGATACTCCCCTTAATCAAAAATGGAACTCCACCTCCCCTCTTTCCTTCACCTCTGTCCCACGTAAAGCACTTGTACCCTGGTACATTAAGCTGCCAGTCCTGTCCCTCCCTTAGCCATGTTTCCATAATGGCTATAATATCCCAGTCCCACGTACTTATCCACGCCCTAAATTCATCAGCCTAACCTGTCAGCCCCCTTGCATTGAAACAGATGCAATTTAATCCAACAGGCATTCCTCGCTCCCTGTCCAGGCATTAGGAGTCACACACATTGCTATGGGTCTGGAGTCACGTGTAGGCCAGACCACATAAGGACAATAGTTTTCTTCCATAAAAGACATTAGTGAACCAGTTGGGTTTTTCCTGGCAATTGGCAATGGTTTCA
Source organism: Rhincodon typus (assembly GCF_021869965.1). NCBI lineage: Eukaryota > Metazoa > Chordata > Chondrichthyes > Orectolobiformes > Rhincodontidae > Rhincodon > Rhincodon typus. The sequence continues at coordinate 462,884 of NC_063339.1, forward strand.
TGATCATTATTAGATCTGCAGTAATTATCAGTTAACTATTAATCCAGACACCCAAATAATGTTCTGGGGAACTGGGTTCAATACCCACCATGGCACATGCTCCAGAAGAATCCATTAGAAATCCAGATTTCTTGTTTATTGAATTCAAACTTCACCACATGCCATGGTGGGATTTGAACCGAAATCCCTAGAACATTACTTGGGTGCCTGAATTACGTTCGCCATTTTCCAGTCCTCCGGAATCCTCCCTGACTCCAGTGATTCCTGAAAATCACCAATGCCTCCACAATCTCCTCAGTTATCTCCTTTAGATGATATATCCTGAATGCAGGTACCAGGCTGGCAGCACAGCCTTCGGGACTCTCGATCCTGGCCACAGACAACTGTATCTATTCCCCTGACTATACTATTCCCAATCACAATACACTTCTCTTTTCTCCCCTCTCTTGAATAACTTCCTGTACCATGGTGCTGTGGTCAGTTTGCTCATCCTCCCTACAGCTCCCACTCTCACCCACACAGGGGGCAAGAATCTCAAACCTGTTAGACAAGCTCAACAGCTAAGTCTCCTTCAGCACTACCTCCCTCACTTGTAGTCACACCCTCCTGTCCCTGACCACTGACCAAATTTGAGGTAGTTAATCTTAGTGGTGTGACTGCCTCCTGAAACACAGTATCTAGGTAACTCTCCACCTCCTTGATGTGTCACAGTGTTGAAGCTCAGACTCCAGCTCATCAACTCTGAGCCAGAGTTCCTCAAGCAACCAACACTTGCTACAGAAATGGTCACTATGAACAACAATGGGTCCACCAACTCACATATCATTCAGGTATAACACATCTCCTGGTCCTACATCTCTACTTTTCTTACTTTGTTCTTAATTTTATCTTCAAAATTTTCCTTCTGATCTTTTAGTTTGTATTCTGTAATATTTCCCCTATTTACCTTCAATCTGAAAGTAACCTATAGTCAAATTAGTAGCCATTACCAACCAATGAACCTACGGTTTACCTGTGATGTCACACTTTTGTGCTGGGCCCCTGATTTGGGCTTCAATTTATCCTGTTTAAAAACACCTTACAAACTATGAGCTATAAAAAAGCAAGCAAAAAGCACCTCCACCCCTCTGCAGCAAATTGCCACACTGTCTCCAATTGCCCCAAACTGAGTTCTGAGGAAGGGTCACCAGACCCGAAACATTAACTCTGTTTTTTTCCTTCACAGATGCTGCCAGACCTGCTGAGCTTTTCCAGCAACTTTGTTTTTGTCCCCAAATTATACATTCACTCAAGCTGTGTCTCAGTCTGGATGTAATCTCTCCCTCCTGACCATGCTAAGCTTACTGATTTGAATCAGAATACTCTTCTCAAAACTCAAATAATACAAGTTAAAAAAATGTGTTTATTATTTTGACCCTAAGGCTCTGGTACTGTACTTTCATTGCACCTTTCACAACTTCAGCACCTCCTAAAGTGCTACAATGCCAATTATGTAGTGTTGAAGTGAAGGCCTGTTGCAACGTAAATTTGCATGCAAAGTTCTCACACAAAATATTGTAATGAATAACAAGATAGTTTGATGCTCCTCCATATGACCCGACCCTCTAACAAAGCAGAACATTGTCACTTGGGCAGTGCAGCACCCGGTCAGTACTTTGCTAAGAATTAGAGATAAGAATTTTGTCAGTAACTCGAGCAAAATAGTTCCTCCCTCAATTCTCCTGAAAGTATGCACTCAGCCCAGGGAAAAGTTTCATGAGGTTATTCTTCATCTGCGATCCCAGACAGTGATGCCGTTAAGAATGCTGTACTATGCAGGCTTCACAACCAAGCTGATGTTTCACAACCAAGTCCAATGACACCTACACCGCCAGCATTTCACAATCCTGGTTACTGGAGCTGAACTTTTGCAGTATCTTGAAATGCTGAGGTCAGCATGAGAAGATAAGAATTAGAATTAGGTTTATTGTCACATGTATCGCTGTACTTGAGTACATGAGTGCAGCAAAAAGAGTACAAAGTCGCCATTTCCGGCTCCAACTTAGGTGCAAAGATACGTAGGTACGACGTCTTAGGTATAAGTTAGAAAAAAGAAAAAATAAAGTTAAAAGATCAGCATTTCAGTCCTTATAAAGCTAGGTTCAAAGCTATCTAGATATAACTCTTAGGTATAAATTCAAAAATTAAAGACATAAAGGTAAACATTCAGCATTGCAACTTTTCTAAAACAGTGAGTCCATGCTGGGCTTCATCGAGGCTTGGAATCCATTGAGTCTGCATTGGCTCAACTCTCCACCACAAATGTAGAACCTGACATTTGAGACACATTTGATTCAGTACTACAGCAGTTTATCATGTCAGTTACTGACAAACTGTTTGGACCAAATTGCCCATTCCATTGTTGTATCCTCCCTATATCTCCAAACATGCCAGTGCTGGTAACAGCCAGATAAGCGGCCTGTCAACATCAGCTGCTCATTAAGGACTTTTGAATATTCATTATGGGATATGTCTCTCTCTAATTGACCTAGAGAATATGGTGGCGAGTTGCCTCCATGAACCACTGAAGTCTTTGAGGTGTACAGACACCCACAATGCTGCCAGCAAAGAAGTTGCAGGATTTTGATCCAGCGACACTGAATAAATGGCAATACAGGTCTAAGTCAGGATGATAGGTGGCTTAGAAGAGAACTTGCAGATGGTGGTGTTCCCATGTGGCTACTTTTCTTGTCCTTTTACATGGTAGGAGTCACAGGTTTTGAAGGTGCTGTCAAAGGAGCATTGACAAGTTGCTGCAGTATATTTTGTAGATGCTACACACTGCTGCCACTGAGCATTGATAGAGGAAGAAGTGAACGCTTAGTGTGTGTGTGTGTTTGTTTGGGACAGGGTTTGTATATGTGGTAGAGAGCTGCTTTGTCCTGTATGGTGTCAAGCTTCTTGAGTGTTATTGGTACTGCACTCAACCATGCAAATGGGGAGTATTCCAAATTTACTCCTGCCTTGTAGATGATGGGCAGGCTTTGGGAGTTAAGAGGTGAGTTATTTGCTGCAGAATCCCCAGCCTGGGATCTGCTCTTGTAGCTGAAGTATTTATAAGTCTAGTCCAGTTTAGTTTCTGCTCAATGTTACCTCTAGGATGACACAGTGATGGTAATGCTATTGAATGCCAGACAGAGATGATCAGATTCTCTTATATTGGAAATGGCTATTACCTAACACTTGCATGGTCCTTACTGAATATGGACAGGAATTATTTAGTTTCTCTGGAGTACCAAATGGTTCTGAACATTGTGCAATCATCAATGAAGGAACATCCCCACTTCTGATGCTCTTGTGGATTTAAGGCCATTGATACAACAATTGAAGATATTTAGGCCTAGATCACTACCCTGAGGAACTCTTAACCAGTCCTGGGGTTGGTATCCAACAATAACCTTCCTTTGTGGTGGGTATGATGTTGAACCGGGTGCAGTCTAGTTGAGGCACGGCAGTAGGTTGGAGGAGTGGGGTTGGTGAGGGATGGAAGAACGATTTCTAAAGGAAAAATTCTGCATCTTTTTAATGTAACTGACATTTTGGGCACTCCTCAATCTCACACATCCTCAACATGCAGATCAGACTCAGCAAGTGTTAACACTGGAGACCACGAAACATAGCCCAAGATACTTACATCAGGATCCAACTTCACAGGGCTAATAGTTGGTGCTGAAGCTCTGAGGAATGGAGGAGTGTCAGACAGTATTGTAAAACACGAACTCACTGATTGCAGTCGTCCAACTGTTGCTGTCTCTTCAAAATCTTGGAAACAAAGCTTCACACAGCTTGTTAGCTGCTTTCTGTCAAATGGTGATCTGCCTCAGATCCTATCTCACCAAGTGCTGCAGGCCACTGAGTAATGATCCTGTAAATGCAGCTCACTGCACACACAACATTGCCACAGGCCGAATCGGTGAGTCAGCACTGCACAGACTTCAATACAAACCAATTAGCTGCAATTGTTTTTCTACCTCTGCAGCCAACAAGACCTGAATTACTGATTCAACATCAGCTTCATTCTGCTAATAAGCAATTGCACGCATCAATCTAAGGTTTTACAGAATCAGCAAATATTCAGCTCAGGAGCAAGACTCAGCCCATCCCCTCTTTCAATGTAAACAATATCCAAATTTCCAGAAGCCAGTAATCTCCCTTCTGCCGACAGCCATCATAGCATTACAGAAACAACAGCCTCCTTGCTATCCACTCCTGGGGTAATAACATCCTCACTGTGTACACATCCTGGGGTAACCGCCCTCTCAGCACATAGAAACTATGAGCTAGTACCTTCCTCAATGTATACATACCCTGGGATAAGCAACCTTTGTGTCCAACCGCATCAAACTGTGCGTGAACCCTTGGTACGCAAATATCAAGCATCACTACGTACTGAGGCTCTATCTGGTGTTGTAAAGTATGGGTCTGACTTCATTGCTGAGGAAGACTCCAAGTAGTTGGACCGCTCTTTGTCACCTGTCCTTCATGGAAATATTTGCAAAGAAAAACACCTTTGACCACCAGTCCATCAGGCAATGATCAGCACATAGCAGCCTTGAGACCCTGTGGGAAAAGGAGAGGGTGGATCCTGTTGCATGGTTCCCTGAGCAGACTATCAAAGTCATCTGGGAAAATGCCCCATCACTAGAACTTTCCAACAAAACATAGCTTGGCTCCCTTCTCACAGGTTTGCAACAAGATTTGGGTGGAGACAG
>NC_063339.1:468034-488473 GCF_021869965.1 Rhincodon typus
AATCTAGTCTAATGCATTCGCTGCTCACAATGTGGTCTCCTCTACATTGGGGAAACGAAGCGTAGACTTGGCGACCGCTTCGCAGAACACCTATGTTCTGCTCGCAAAAAAGACCCTGAACTACCTGTTGCCTGCTACTTCAATGCACCACCTTGCTCCCTGGCCAACATCTCTGTCTCCAGTGAAGTCCAGCGCAAGCTGGAGGAACAACACCTCATTTTCCACTTGGGGACCCTACAGCCCTCCGGACTCAATATTGAGTTCAATAATGTTAGGGCCTAAACTCTCCCATGTTCCAGCCCCCCCTCCCACACACCAGGACTTGTTACCACATAGCCTGCCACTACACACCCACTGTTATTAGTCACAACAGTCCCCATTAACAACTATTCACCCTCCCAGCCTGATCGTTAGCAACTCCTTTGTCTGTCCAACTGTCTTTCTCTCTCTTTGGGCTCTACCTATCGTTTACTCCCTATCCCACCCACCTCCCTATTTTCTGCATATAAACTGACATTTTCCCAGCCACCATCAGTTCTGAGGAAGGGTCATCGGACCAGAAACGTTAACTCTGTTTTCTCCTCCACAGATGCTGCCAGACCTGCTGAGCTTTTCCAGCAACTTTGTTTTTGTTCCTTGCTTCTACCTTATCTATTCCCTCCATAATTTTTTATGTTTCTATAAGATCCCCCCTCATTCTGCTAAATTCTAATGAGTATAGTCCCTGTCCACACAATCTCTCCTCAGAAGCCAACTTTCTCAACTCTGGAATCAAAATAGTGAACCTCCTCTGCACCCACTCCAGTGCCAGTACATCCTTTCTCAAGTAAGGAGACCAAAGCTGTACACAGTACTCCAGGTGTGACCTCACCAGCACTCTATACAGCTGCAGCATCACCTCCTGCGTTCATACTCCATCCATCAAGCAATGAAGGACAATATTCCACTTGCCTTCTTAATTACCTGCTGCACCTGCAAACCAACCTTTTGTGATTCCTTTGCACACTTTGCTATACAAGATGATCAGAGGATTAGATAGGGTGGACAGTGGGAGCCTTTTTCCTCGGATGGTGATGGCTAGCATGAGGGGGCATAGCTTTAAATTGAGGGGTGATAGATATAGGACAGATGTCAGAGGTAGGTTCTTTACTCAGAGAGTAGTAAGGGCGTGGAATGCCCTGCCTGCAAAAGTAGTAGACTCACCAACTTTAAGGCCATTTAAATGGTCATTGGATGAACATATGGATGATAATGGAATAGTTTAGGTTAGATGGGCTTCAGATTGGTTTCACAGGTCGGCGCAACAGCGAGGGCCGAAGGGCCTGTACTGCACTGTAATGTTCTATGTTTATGTTCTACCACACATCTTAGAGTAGGGGTAAATGGGAGTTTTCCTGGTTGGTGGTCAGTGGCTAGTGGTGTGCCTCAGGAATTAGTGTTGGGACCTCAATTGTTTACAATTTACATAGATGATTTGGAGTTGGGGACAAAGTGTGGTGTCAAAATTTGCAGATGACACTAAGGTGAGTGGGAGAGCAAAGTGTGCAGAAGACACTGAAAGTCTACAGAGGGATATTGATATTCTAAGTGAGTGGGCAAAGGTCTGGCAGATGGAGTACAATGTTGATAAGTGTCAGGTCATCCATTTTGGTAGGAATAACACCAAAATGGACTATGTTTTAAATGGTAAAAAATTGCAGCACGCTGCTGTGCAGAGGGACTTGGGTGTCCTTGTGCATGAATCGCTACAAGTAGGATTGCAGGTGCAGCAGGTAATTAAAAAGGCAAGTGTAATTTTGTCTGCCATTGCTAGAGGGATGGAGTTTAAAAACAGGGAGGCTATGCTGCAGCTGTATAGAGTCTTGGTGAGGCCACACCTGGAGTACTGTGTGCAGTTTTGGTCTCCTTACATGAGAAGAAATATACTGGAGGGGGTGCAAAGGAGATTCATTCGGTTGATTCCAGAGTTGAGAGGGTTGGATTATGAGGAGAGACTGAGTAGACTGGGATTATAAGAAGACTGGAATTCAGAAGAATGAGGGGAGATCTTATAGAAACATATAAGATTATGAAGGGAATACATAAGGTGGAGGCAGGGAGGTTGTTTCCACTAGCAGGTGAAACTAGAGGGCATCGCCTCAAAATAAAGGGAAGCAGATGTAGGACCGAGGTCAGGAGGAACTTCTTCACCCAAAGGGTTGTGAATCTGTGGAATTCCCTGCCCAGTGAAGCGGTTGAAGCTACCTCGCTGAATGTTTTTAAGGCAAGTTTTTGAACAGTAAAGGAATTAAGAGTTATGGTGAGTGGGCGGGTAAGTGGAGCTGAGTCTCAAAAAGATCAGCCATGATCTTATCAAATGGCGGGGCAGGCTCGAGGGGCCAGATGGCCTACTCCTGCTCCTAGTTCTTATGTTGTTATGTTCATCCATGAACTTTGACACACTGCATTCGCTCCCCAACTCCAAATGATCAATGTAAATTGCAAACAATTGTAAAAAAATCCAAGATAGTACTTATTTTTCCTTTGCTTCCTGAACTTGTCCTACAGTGAGGCCTAAATGAGCTCCTTTTGTTTTGGTAAATTCACTTTTGGCTGAATTTTTTACCAAATTGGCTCCTTGTTAAGTCAAACAATTTGTTCTTAGTAGAAATGTTCCTCCCAGGTTCAGCTGAACATAACCAAGTCATTAATATATACCACACAGTTTCAAAATCTTTTGATTATCTTGTTGGTTCATTTTTGAAAAGTTGATGGTGTATTTTTCATTCCAAACAGCATGGATTTACATCAGTAAAGTTCACATGGGGCTATAAAGACTGATATTTCTTCGGCCAAGTTGATCAATGGAACTTACTAACATCCCCTCAATAAGTCAAATTTTGTTACAACCCATGTTTGTTCAGTCTTCTAATACCTCGTGGTATTATTCCTAGACTATTAATCCAGAGATACAGGTAATGTTTGCGACTTCAGTTTCTTTATTTATTTACTAACAGGATTAGGGCGTCGCTGGCTCGGCAGCATTTATTGCCCATCCCTAATAGTCCAGAGGTCAGCTAAGAGTCAACCACATTGCTGTGGGTCTGGAGTCACATGTAGGCCAGACCAGATAAGGATGGCAGCTTCTTTCCCTAAAGGGCATTAGTGAACCAGACGGGTTATTCCACAATCAACAATGGACTCACAGTCATCATTAGCCTCTTAATTCCAGATATTTATTGACTTCAAATTCCACCATCTACCTTGGCGGGATTTGAACCCGAGTCTCGGGATGTTATCTGGGTCTCTGGATTAACAGTCCAGCGATAATACCACTAGGCCATCGCCTCGAATAATTTGAATTCAACATAAGAAAAATCTGGAATTAAGAGTCTAATGATGACCATGATACCATTGTTGATTGTCTGGTTCATTAATGCCCTTTAGGGAAGGCGAGTGCCATCCTTACCTGGTCTGATCCTCTTGCTCAATGTGGGAGCTCAGGGACGCGGCTGATGTCCCTGACTCCTCCACGTGCAGGAAGTGCAGCTCTTGTTAGACCGCATGATGGCTCTGGAGCTGCGGATGGACTGACTTTGGAGCATCCGCGATGCTGAGGAAGTCGTGGTTGGACGTTCAGCAAATTGGTCACACCGCAGATTAGGATTACTGAGGGAAAAAGGGAATGGGTGACCAAAAGGCAGAAAAAAAGCAGGAAGGCAGTGCAGGTGTCCCTGCGGTCATCTCCCTCCAAAACAGGTATACCGTTTTGGATACTGTTGGGGGAGATGGCTCACCAGGGGAAGGCAGCAGTAGCCAGGTTCATGGCACCGTGGCTGGCTCTGCTGTACGGAAGGGCGGGAAAAAGAGTGAAAGGGCTATAGTCATAGGGGATTCGATTGTAAGGGGAGTAGATAGGCGGTTCTGTGGTCGAAAATGAGACTCCCAAATGGTATGTTGCCTCCTAAGTGCACGGGTCAGGGATGTCTCAGATCGACTGCAGGACATTCTGAAGGGGGACGGTGAACAGCCAGCTGTCGTGGTGCATATAGGCACCAGTGATATAGGTAATAAACGGGATGAGGTCCTACAAGCAGAATTAGGGAGTTAGGAGCCAAGTTAAAAAGTAGGACCTCAGAGGTAGTAATTTCAGGATTGCTACCAGTGCCATGTGCTAGTCAGAGTAGAAATGAAAGAAAAGGCAGGATAAATGAGTGGCTTGAGAGATGGTGCAGGAGGGAGGGGTTCAGATTTCTGGAACATTGGGACCGGTTCTGGGGGAGGTGGGACCATTACAAATCAGACGGTCTACACCTGGGCAGGACTGGAACCAATGTCCTCAGGGCTGCTTTTGCTAACACTGTTGGGGAGGGTTTAAACTAATGTGGAAGGGGGATGGGAACCAAATGAGGTTAGTGGGCAGTAAGGAGGTAGTAACTAAAGCCTGTAAGGAACTAGATAATGAAGTCAGTGTGACTAAGGGGAACAGTAGGCAGAGAGCAGATGATGAACGCAAAGGGACAGGTGGTCTGAGGTGCATTTGTTTTCATGCGAGAAGTGTAGTAGGTAAGGCAGATGAACTTAGGACTTGGATTAGTACCTGGGAGTATGATGTTATTGCTATTACTGAGACTTGGTTGAGGGAAGGGCAAGGTTGGCAACTAAATATCCCAGGATATAGATGCTTCAGGTGGGATAGAGAGGGAGGGACAGGCTTTGGGGAGTCAGGAGGTGAGTTACTCACCACAGTATTCTTAGCCTGTGACTTGCCCTTGTAGCCAGTGTTTATGTGGTAAATCCAATTGAGTTTCTGGTAAATGGTAACCTCCAGGATGTTGATAGGGGTGAAGGAGTTGCATTACTGGTCAAAGAGGATATCTCAGCTGTGTTGAAGGAGGACACTATGGAGGACTCGAGCAGTGAGGCAATATGGACAGAGCTCAGAAATAGGAAGGGTGCGGAAACAATGTTGGGGCTGTACTACAGGCCTCCCAACAGCGAGCGTGAGATAGAGGCACAAATATGTAGACAGATTATGGAAAGATGTAGGAGCAACAGGGTGGTGGTGATGGGAGATTTTAATTTTCCCAACATTGACTGAGATTTACTTAGTGTTAGGGGTTTAGATGGAACTGAATTTGTAAGGATTTCTGGAGCAGTATGTAAATAGTCCAACTCGGGAAGGGACCATACTGGACCTGGTGTTGGGGAATGAGCCCGGCCAGGTGGTTGAAATTTTGGTAGGGGATTACTTTGGGAATAGTGATCACAATTCTGTAAGTTTTAGAATACTGATGGACAAAGACGAGAATGATCCTAAAGGAAGAGTGCTGAATTGGGGGAAGGCCAACCATAGCAAAATTCGGCAGGAGCTGGGGAATGTGGATTGGGAGCAGCTGTTTGAGGGTAAATCCACATATGATATGTGGGAGGCTTTTAAAGAGAGGTTGATTAGAGTGCAGGACAGACATGTCCCTGTGAAAATGAGGGATAGAAAGGGCAAGATGAGGGAACCATGCATGACAGGTGAAATTGTGAGACTAGAAAAGAGGAAAAAGGAAGCATACATAAGGTCTAGACGACTGAAAACAGACGAAGCTTTGGAAGAATATCGGGAAAGTAGGACCAATCTGAAATGAGGAATTAAGAGGGCTAAAAGGGGTCATGAAATATCTTTAGCAAACAGGGTTAAGGAAAATCCCAAAGCCTTTTATTCATACATAAGGAGCAAGAGCGTAACTAGAGAAAGGGTTGGCCCACTCAAGGACAAAGGAGGGAAGTTATGCGAGGAGTCAGAGAAAATGAGTGAGATTCTTAATGAGTACTTTGCGTCGGTATTCACTGAGGAGAGGGGCATGATGGATGTTGAGGTTAGGGATAGATGTTTGATTACACTAGGTCAAGTCAGCATAAGGAGGGGGGAAGTGTTGGGTATTTTAAAAGGCATTAGGGTGGACAAGTCCCCAGGTCCGGATGGGATCTATCCCAGGTTACTGAGGGAAGCAAGAGAGGAAATAGCTGGGGCCTTAACAGATATCTTTAGAGCATCCTTCAGCACGGGTGAGGTCTCGGAGGACTGGAGAATTGCTTATGTTGTCCCCTTGTTTAAGAAGGGTAGCAAGGATAATCCAGGTAACTATAGACCAGTGAGCCTGACGTCAGTGGTGGGGAAGCTGCTGGAGAAGATACTGAGGGGTAAGATCTATTTACATTTGGAAGAAAATGGGCTTATTAGTGGTAGGCAACATGGTTTTGTGCAGGGAAGGTCATGTCTTACCAACTTGATAGAATTCTTTGAGGAAGTGACAAAGTTGATAGATGACGGAAGGGCTGTCGATGTCATATACATGGACTTCAGTAAGGCGAGAGATAACATGGTGTAGAGCTGGATGAACACAGCAGGCCAAGAAGAATCAGAGGAGCAGGAAGGCTGACATTTCGGGCCGAGAAGGCGTTTGATAAGGTTCCCATGGTAAGCTGATGGAGGAAGTGAAGTTGCATGGGGTCCAGGGTGTACTAGCTAGATGGATAGAGAACTGGCTGGGCAACAGGAGACAGAGAGTTGTAGTGGAAGCGAGTTTCTCAAAATGGAGAACTGCGACCAGTGGTGTTCCACAGGGATCCGTGTTGGGACCACTGTTGTTTGTGATATACATAAATGATCTGTAAGAAGGTATAGATGGTCTGATTAGCAAGTTTGCAGATGACACTAAGATTGGTGGAGTAGCAGATAGTGAAGGGGACTGTCGGAGAATGCAGCAGAATATAGATAGATTGGAGAGTTGGGCGGAGAAATGGCAGATGGAGTTCAATCCAGGCAAATGCAGGGTGATGCATTTCAGAAGATCCAATTCAAGACCGAACCATACGGTAAATGGAAAAACCCTGGGGAAAATTGATGCACAGAGAGATCTGGGTGTTCAGGTCCATTGTACCCTGAAGGTGGCAACGCAGGTCGATAGAATGGTCAAGAAAGCATACGGCATGCTTTCATTCATCAGACGGGTATTGAGTACAAGAGTTGGCAGGTCATGTTACGGTTGTATAGGACTTTGGTTCGACCACATTTGGAATACTGCATACAGTTCTAGTCGCCACATTACCAAAAGAATGTGGATGCTTTGGAGAGGGTGCAGAGGAGGTTCACCAGGATGTTGCCTGGTATGGAGGGCGCTAGCTATGAAGAGAGGTTGAGTAGATTAGGATTATTTACATTAGAAAGACAGAGGTTGAGGGGGGACCTGATTGAGGTCTACAAAATCATGAGAGGTATAGACAGGGTGGATAGCAAGAAGCTTTTTCCCAGAGTGGGGGACTCAATTACTACGGGTCATGATTTCAAGGTGAGAGGGGAAAAGTTTAAGGGAGATATGCGTGGAATGTTCTTTTCGCAGAGGGTGGTGGGTGCCTGGAACGCGTTGCCAGCGGAGGTGGTAGAGGCAGGCACGATAGCGTCATTTAAGATGTATCTAGACAGATACATGAATGGGCAGGAAGCAGAGGGATACAGATCCTTGGAAAATAGGCAACAGGTTTAGATAGAGGATCTGGATTGACACAGGCTTGGAGGGCCGAAGGGCCTGTTCCTGTGCTGTAATTTTCTTTGTTCTTTGTTCTTTGTTCTTTTGGTACATATGACTCTAGACATACAGCAACGTGGTTGACTCTTAACTGCCTTCTGGGCAATTAGCGATGGGCAATAAATGGTCATCCAGCCGGTGATACCCTCATTCTGTGAGTGAATAAAGAAAAAGCCCTCCAATCATGGAAGTAGGAGAACCAATAATTGTTACCACATTGAGCTTGTGGTGATCTACTCTCAATTGTTGTAATACATCTGGATTTGGTGCTGTCACAATTGGTAATTTCCAGCTATCAGGACTTGGCTCAGTAATGTAATTTTCTATCATGAACTTGATATCTTCCCTCATTTGGCCTAGCTTCTCTGGATTGAGTCTATAAGAATGTTTACAGTTAATGCATTGCCTCCATTAGCACCATGCATGGCCAAAGATGTATTCCCTGGCCTACTTACACAAATCAATTATGAATTTGTAATGAGCACCCCAATAGTTTTCTGACAGATGGTATAATATTCAATCTAATGTCTCAAGTCCTGCTGTACAATCCAATCTGATTCCTACAGGATCAACTGTGGAATTTTCAAGTTTGATTTATTCTCAAATCAGTCTGATAGTTTTATTGCACTGCCTATTATTTTCACCATTGTAGACACACATCTCTAGAACAGAATGCATGGCCACCCTGGAGACTACATTAAAAGTCTCACGGACAAAACATAACAACCCATCCGACAAACTATAATCCCCACACTACACAAAAGAAACAAAGGGGGCAACCTGAACACATCAGAGAGAAAAGCACTGGATAAACTCAAGAAAGACAAGAACACGTTAATCCTACCAGCAGACAAAGGGCACATGACCATCATTATGAACAAACCAGCTACGGTCAGAATGCACAGGCATTGCTTGCAGATACAGCCACTCACCAACAGGTGGCAATAGACCCAACACAGCAGCGAGGTAATAGGATCACCCAGACACTGAAGGGACTAATAAATGCAGGGCAGATAACCTAGACGGACTACATGAGAATGAAATCTGAGGCACGAGAACCACCACGCCCCCAACACACTTCTATGGACTTCCCAAAAGTACACAAACCAGACATCCCCCTCAGACCCATGTAGGGTCTAGGCCCGAAACGTCAGCCTCTCTGCTCCTATGATGCTGCTTGGCCTGCTGTGTTCATCCAGCCCTGCACCTTGTTGTCTCGGATTCTCCAGCATCTGCAGTTCCTACTATCTCTGATCCCCCTCAGACCCATTGTTTCCCTACCAGGCACACCTTCACACAGGTGTAGTTCTGAGGAAGGGTCACCAGACCCGAAACATTAACTCTGTTTTCTCCTCCACAGATGCTGCCAGACCTGCTGAGCTTTTCCAGTAACTTTGTTTTTGTTTTACACTTTCACACAAAGATAGTAAGAGCTGCCAATGCTGGAGTCTGAGATAACACTGTATGGAGCTGGAGGAACACAGTAGGCCAGGCAGCATCAGAGGAGCAGGAAAGCTGACGTTTCGGGTGAGGACCCTTCTTCAGTAATCATTTCTGGCCTGCTGTGTTCCTCCAGCTCCACACAGCGTTATTCCCACCTTCACACAAACTGCTGAGCATCTACAACAAAGTTCGAAACAACTAGTCGACAGATCACCCCATTTCATCCACTCAACCCAAGATTTCCTTGATACCCTGAAGAACATAAAAATCAGTGATGATGAGATTATGGTATCATTGACATCACAGCTTTATTCACATCAATCAACATCCCACTAGCCAAAGAAACAGCGGCCACATTACGAGAGAAAGCAGCAACGCAGACCAGCAGCTCCATCAGCAATGACAACATATTTAAATTACTAGACCGGTGCCTCACTACACACTTCGTCTTTAATGGTCAGGTATACAAACAGATCACCATTACACTAATGAGGTCGCCCATCTCAGGACTCATTGCAGAAGCAGTCATGCAAAGAACAGAAGACACCACCCTCCCCCACATCCAACCTAAACTGTGTATCTGGTACGTAGACGACACATTTGTCATTATTAAACACAACAAATTAGAAGAGACCCACCATCTCATTAACAGCATACTCGCAGGGATTAAATTCACAAGGGAAGAAGAAAACAACAATCAACTTCCATTTCTGGATGTTAAAGTTGAGTGTATGACCAACGGGGAGTTCCAAACCTCAGTATACAGAAAAGCAACCCACACTGATCAAATCCTCAATTTCCACAGCAACCACCCCAACACCCACAAACAAAGTTGCATTATGACACTATTTAAATGGTCCAGGACACACTGTAACACTCCAGAACTACGCAGGAAAGAGGAAAGCACCTATACAAAATCCTCACTATAAACGGATACCCCCGCAACTTCAACCACAGATGCCAACTAAACAGACAACAACAGGAGGACACAGTATGCCATAACACACTGGCCACACTGCCCTACATCAAGAACATATTGGAACTGACAACAAGACGCCTAAGGCCACGTGGAATCATGGTAGCCCACAGCCATTTTATGACAAACACTTACAAGGATTAAAGACCCCATTCCCACAACATGCAGAACGAACTTGGTTTACAAAATACCATGCAATGATTGCCACAAACCTTACATCGGACAGACAAGAAGGAAACTAGCCATCAGAACACATGAACATCAACTAGCAGCGAAATGGCACGACGAACTCTCCTTAACATCGCTACATTCAGACAACGAAGGCCATCAGTTTAACTGGGACAACGTAACTATAGGACCCCAAGCCAAACATAGACATGCACAGGATTTCCTAGAGGCATGGTTCTCCACCTGTAATGCAATCAACAAATGTATAGAATTGGACCCCGTATACAAACCCATACAGATCAAAACCAGAAGTGACAGTACTCACCATAACGGACCAGACAGTATAAATTCCAAGCGGAGTAGAATAACATCGCTTCATCGGAGGCTCCACTGATGATGTCACCTAGCATGGTGACGAAATGTCTGAACAAAAACAAGCCAGCTTGGCGAGCAAGTCAACAACCTCACCCACAACCCGAAGTACAGATCTTTGCCAAAATTTTAGCAAGGCATTCGATAAGGTTCCACATGGTAGGCTCATTCAGAAAGTAAGGAGGCATGGGATTCAGGGAAATTTGGCTGTCTAGGTACAAAACTGGCTGTCCAATAGAAGACAGAGGGTGGTGGTAGATGGAAAGTATTCAGCCTGGAGCTCAGTGACCAGTGGTGTTCCGCAGGGATCTGTTCTGGGACCTCTGCTCTTTGTGATCTTTATAAATGACTTGGATGAGGAAGTGGAAGGGTGAGTTAGTAAGTTTGTCGATGACAAAAAGGTTGGTGGAGTTGTGGACAGCGTGGAGGGCTGTTGTAGGTTGCAACGGGACATTGACAGGTTGCAGAGCTGGGCAAAGAAGTGGCAGATGGAATTCAACTCAGGAAAGTGTGAAGTGATTCATTTTGGGAGGTCGAATTTGAATGCAGAATACAGGGTTAATGGCAGGATTCTCAGCAGTGTGGAGGAACAGAGGAATCTTGGGGTCTACGTCCATAGATCCCTCAAAGTTGCTATCCAAGTTGATAGGGTTGTAAAGAAGGTGTATGGTGTGTTGGCTTTCATTGGCAGGGGAATTGAGTTTAAGAGCCGTGAGGTTATGCTGCAGCTTTATAAAACTCTGGTTAGACCACATTTGGAATATTGTGTTCAGTTCTGGTCGCCACATTATAGGAAAAATGTGAAAGTTTTAGAGAGGGTGCAGAGGAGATTTACCAGGATGCTGCCAGGACTGGAGGGCAGGTCTTATGAGGAAACATTAAGGGAGCTAGGGCTTTTCTCATTGGAGCGAAGAAGGATGAGAGGTGACTTGATAGAGGTTTACAAGATGATGGGAGGCATAGATAGAGTGGATAGTCAGAGAGTTTTTCCCAGGGCGGAAATGACTATTACGAGGGGGCATAATTTTAAGGTGATTGGAGGAAGGTATAGGGGAGATGTCAGAGGTAGGTTCTTCACATAAAGAGTGGTGGGCGTGTGGAATGCACTGCCGGCAGTGGTAGTGGAGTCAGATACTTTACAGACTTTTAAGCGACTCTCGGATAGGCACATGGAGGATAGTAAAATGTGAGGAAAGCAGGGTAGATTGATCTTAGTAGGATAATAGGTCGGCACAACATTGTGGGCCAAAGGACCGTACTGTGCTGTACTGTTCTATGTTCTTTGTTCTAAAACTTTAACCACAGATCTCTCCCAACTTCCACTCCATTAATAGTCTCAATCCATTTCCATTTTGATTGCATCCCCTCCCCTAATGTCTTGATGACATTTAGCATAGCTGACCTATTTTCAACTATTCACACCTATGATTTATACCTATTTTGTATCTAGAACCCTCCTTTACTATCATTAGTGACAGGGAGGCAACAGCCTTGTGATATTATTGCTGGACTGTTAACCAGGAGACCCGGGTAATGTGCTGGGGACATGTGTTCGAATGCCACCACAGCAGATGGTAGAATTTGAATTCAATAAACATCTGGAAGTAAGAGTCTAATAATGACGATGAACCCACCGTCAATTGATGGAAAAACTTAGCTGGTTGACAAATTCCCTTCAGGGAAGGAAACTGTCATCCTTACCCGGTCTGGCCTACATGTGACTCCAGACCCACAGCAGAGATCAACTCTTAATTGCTGTCTGGGAAGGGCAATAAATGCTGTGCCTAGCCAGCGATGGCCTCATCCCGTGAATGGATAAGCACTCCCTTTGTCTTTTGTTCTGGGCATCCTTACCTCATGCTCCTCCTCTTCCCTCTGTCAGCAGAATACAAACCATCACATTCAGGACACTGCAATTTCAAAGAAGAATCTTAGCCTCAAAACAATATTCTGTTTCTCTCTTCACAGATGCTGCCTGGTCAGCTGAATATTTCTAGCATTTTCTGTTTCTATTACTATGGTAGTATCACTCAACACAGCAACACAAAACACTCACTGTACAAAGTAGAGGGAATATTTATTGACTCCAGACCGGCATCAATGTGGCTGTCTATAAACTACCTTCGACAATGGGCAATATATGTTGGACCAGCCAGCATTATCCATATTCCATGAATGAAAGAAAAGAACTCACTAGATCATTCATATTATTAACTTCATTGAGATTTGACAAGGTCCAATGAACTTCTGTTCCCATTTCCATATACCAGTTAAAAAGGACTGATACTGAGTACTCATTAGGGCCATACACTAAATGGCAAATAGTAACAAAAGAATTCCTTCATGCCAATCATTTGAATATTCCTAACAATAAGCTCTATTTGTGTTCTTTAAAGCTCAATGCCATCTTTCTCATGCTCCCTTTTCATTTGGATGGATAACTGATGACTCTGTTATTAATTACTTTTTCCCACAGATGCTGCCAGACCTGCTGAGTTTCATCCACTATTTTTGTTTTTTCTCAGATCTCCAGCATCAGCAGTTCTTTGTTTTATTTTATTACATCTAATATTGATTACCTAATAAATTGGGCAGAGCAATGACAAATGATAAGTATGAGGTGATGTATTTTGGGAGGTCTAAAAAGGGAAGGGTGTACACATGAATGGTAGGTCCCTAGGAGGTATTCAGGAACTAAGGAACCTTGGTGTTAAAGTCCACAGATCCACGGTGTCAGCACAAGTGGTCAGGATGGTTGAAGAAGGCATATGGGATGCTTGTCTTCATTAATGGGATGTGGAGTACAGGAGCAAGAAAGCTTGTTACAACATTTGTGAAACATTAGGCCACAAATGGAATACCATGTGCAGTTCTGGTCGCCACACTATTGGAAGGACTGCACAGGGTGCAGGGGAGATTCACCAGGATAGAGTCATAGAGTCATGAAGTCATACAGCATGGGAACAGACCCTTTGATCCAACTCATCTGTGCTGGCCAGACATCCCAATCTGACCTAGTCCCATTTCCCAGCAAGATTTTGCAAGGGTTGAAAAGTCTCAGTTAAGAGGAGAGAGTAGAAAAGGTTGGGTTTGTTTTCTTTGGAGTAGAGGAGGCGAGGGGGGAAGGAGTCTGATTGAGGTATATAAACAATGGGAGACATAGACAGGATAGATTGTGAGAATGCCAAAGAATAGTAGGCAATGGACCAAGTGGAGATAAATGGTGAAGTTTGGTGATTGTTGGGTTGGCATAGACCTGTTTTTATGCTGAATGACTCAATGATCACATTACAGAAGAGGACGTGCTGGAAGTCTAAAAACACATTAAGGTAGTTAAATGTGTACTGGTCCATTCTCAAGAATTCAGCGGACAACCTTAGTGAGTATGCAACCACCATCGTGGACTTCATTAGCAAATGTGGACAGGACTGTATGCCAAAGAAGGCAATCCATATGTTCCCCAATCGGAAAAAATGGGTAAACCCGGAAATCCATTGCCTACTGAAGGCCAGGTGTGTGGTATTCAAATCAGATGACCCTGACTTTTACAGGAAATCTAGATACGATCTCCGTAAGGCCATGAGAGATGCCAAGAGGCAATACCAGACCATGTTAGAGACCCAAACTAACCACATGGACACTCACCGTCTGTGGCAAGGCCTACACAACATAACAGGCTACAACGTGAAGCAGAACAGAATAGCGGACAAAAATACATTCCTCCTTGATGCGCTCAATGCATTTTATGCTCGGTTTAAGCACAAGGTCAGTGAAACGGTGGTAGCTATCCTGAAAGCCTCAGATGCACCTGTTCCCACAGTCATCGCTGCAGACGTCAAATTAGCCTTCTTGAGAGTGAACCCATGGAAAGTGACTGGCCCAGATGGAGTCCCTGGCTGTGCACTCAGATCCTGTGTGGACCAGCTGGGAGAGTATTCACTGACATCTTTAAGCTCTCCTTACTACAATCTGAAGTCCCCACCTGCTTCAAGAAGACCACCATCACCCAGCACCAAAGAAAACTCATGCAATGTACCTCAATGACTACCACCTAGCAGCTTTGACCTCCATAATTATGAAGTGCTTCAAGAGGTTAGTCATGACTCATATCAACTCTAGCCTCTCAGCCTGCCTTGATCCCATGCAATTTGCCTACTGGCGCAACAGAAGCATGGCAGATTCTATCTCCCTGGCTCTACACTTATCCCTGGAACATCTGGATAATAAGGATACCTACGTCAGGCTTCTACTTATTGACTACAGCTCCATCTTCAACACTATTATCCCAACCAAACTAATCTCCAAAATCCGAGACCTAGATCTCTGCTCTGCCCTCTGCAACTGGATCCTCGACTTCCTGAACCCCAGACCACAATGAGTGAGAATAGACAACAGCACCTCCTCCACGACAATCCTCAATACGGGCACTCTGGAAGGCTGCGTACTCAGCCCCCTTACTGTGCTTCCTGTACCCTCATGAGTCTGTGGCCAAATTTCGCCTGAACTCCATGTACAAATTCGCTGACGACACTACCATATAGGCTGGATATCAAACAATGATGAGACAGAATACTGGAAAAAGATAGAGTGTTTGGTGTATGGTGTATAGACAAAATCTCTCCCTCAACATCAGCAAAACTAAAGAGCTGATCATTGACTTCAATGGGCAGGGATGGACATGAATAGGCAGGGAGCAAAGGGATACAGATCCTTAGAAAATAGGCGACAGGTTTAGATAGAGGATCTGGATTGGCGCAGGCTTGGAGGGCCGAAGGGCCTGTTCCTGTGCTGTAATTTTCTTTATTCTTTGTTCTTTGTTCAGGGAGGAGGAGGAGGACACGCCCTTATCTACATCAATGGAGCTGAACTAGAGATGGTTGACAGCATCAAGTTCCCAGGAGTGACGATCACCAATCTGTCCTGGACCACTCACATTGATGCAATGATCAAGAAGACACAACAACCCCTCTTCTTCCTCAGGAGGCTAAGGAAATTCGGCATGTCCATAAGCTCTCTCACCAACTTTTATGGATGCACCACAGAAAGCATTCTATTTGGTTGCATCACGGCTTGGTACAGCAACTGCTCTGCCCAGGACCGTAAGAAACAACAGAGAGTGGTGAACACAGCCCAGTCCATCACACAAGCCAACCTTCCACCCACTGACTCCACCTACACATCTCGCTGCCTCGGAAAGGGAGCCAACATCATCAAAGACCTCTCCCACCCCAGTTCTTCTGACCCCTTCCGTCAAGCAGAAGATACAAAAGCATAAATACAGGTACCACAGGTTCAAAAACAGCTTCTTTCTCATTGTTATTAGACTTCTGAATGGACTTCGCAAATTTCAAATCTAATGTTGATCTTGCTTTTTCTGCACCTTCTCTACAGCCATAACTTTCTACTCTTCACTCTGTTCAATCACCCTATGATCTTTGTATGATAATGATCTGCCTGTACTGCACACAAAATAAAACTTTTCACTGTACCTGGGTACATATGACAATGATAATACAGATCAAATCTCTGGGACCAGTTGAAGTGTTTCCCAGGACTTTGTGGGAGGCTAAGGAGGGAATTGCAGGGCGTATATCTCTAATGGAGATATTTGTATTATCAACAGCCACAAATGAAGTGCCTGAAAACTGGAGGGTAACTAATATCGTGCCATTATTTAGGAAAGGCTGCAGGGAAATGCCTAGGAACTACAGAGCGGACAGCCTAACATCTGCAATGGGTAAGTTATGAGAAGGGATTCTGAGAGACAGGAGCTACAGGCACTTGGAGAGACAAGGACTCATGTGGGATAGTCAGCATGGCTTTACGCGTGGGAAATTGTGTCTCATGACTTTGATTGAGTTTTTTGAAGGGGTGGCCAAGAAAGTAGATGAGGACAGTGCAGTAGATGTCTATATCAACTTTAGCAAGGTCTTTGACAAGGTACTGCATGATAGGCTGTTGCGTAAGGTTAAATCTTATGAGATCAAGAGAGAGCCAAGCCAATTGGATACAAAATTGGCTTGACGTAGAAGACAAAGGATGGTGGTAGAAGAGATAGTAGGAACTGCAGATGCTGGAGAATCCGAGACAACAAGGTGCAGAGCTGGATGAACACAGCAGGCCAAGCAGCACCATAGGAGCAGAAAGGTTGTTTTTCAGACTGGAGGCCTGTGACCAGCGGTGTGCCACGGGGATCGAAGCTGGGTCCACTGTTATTAGTCATTTATATAAATGATTTAGATGAGAATTTAGGGGGTATTTTTAGTTAGTTTGCAGATGACAACAAGATTGGTGGTAGAGTGGACAGTGAATGTGGTCATCTGAGAATGCATCTGGGCCAGAGGACTGAGGAATGGCAGATGGAGTTTCATTTAGATAAATGCAAGGTGTTGGATTTTGGTGGGTCAAACGAGGGCAGGGCTTATTCAATCAAATGTAGAGCCCTAAGGAGTGTCATAGAACAAAGAGATCTAGGGATACCGGTTCATAGCTCCTTGATAATGGAATCACAGGTAGTCAAAGTGGTGAAGAAGGGGCATGCTTGCTTTATTCGGTCAGAGAATTGAGTATAGGAGTTAGGACGTCTTTTTGCAGCTGCACAAGATGTTGCTGATGCCACATTTGGAGTACTGCATGCAGTTCTGGTTGCCCTACTAGAGAAAGGATATTATTAAACTAGAAAGAGTGCATAGAAGATTTACTAGGATGCTACCTAGACTGGAAAGTTTGACTTACAAGAAAATGTCGGATAGGCTGGGACTTTTTATCCGTGGAGCATAGGAGACTGAGGGGTGACCTTATAGAGATTTATAAAATCATAAGAGGCTTAGATAAGGTAGATAGGCCACAGCTTTTCCCCATGATAGGGGAGTCTAAATCTAGACAGAATAGGTTTAAGGTGAGAGTGGAGTCCAGAGGGACACTTTTTTCACATAGACATCTTTGTATCCTCTTTGGCCCCAGGTGGGGTCCCACAGACCTGGAGAATAGTCAGTGTTGTCCCATTAAGAGTAGCAGGGATAATCCAGGAAATTACAGGCCTGTGAGTCTCATGTTGGTGGTTGGAAAAGATTCTCAGGGACAAGATCTACACGCATTTTAAAGCAAATGGACTGATTAGCGATAGACAGCATGGATTTGTGCAGGGAAGGTTGCACCTCACTAACTTGAGGTGATGAAGATGTTTGATGAGGGAAAAGCAGTTGATGTTGTCTACATGGTCTTCAGTAAAGCCTCTGACAAGGTCCCGCATGCCAGAATGGTACAAAAAGTGAAGTCACATGGTATCAGGGATGAGCTGACAAGATGGATACAGAACTGGTTTGGCCATAGAATACAGAGGGTAGCAGTGGAAGGATGCTTTTCGGAATGGAGGCTGGGATGAGTGGTGTTCCACAGGGATCAGTGCTGGGACCTCTGCTGTTCGTGATCGACATAAATGATTTGGAAGAAAACATAGCTGGTCTAATTAGTAAGTTTGCGGATGACACAAAGATTGGTGGAGTTGTGAAAAGTGAGGAAGATTGTCAGGGGATACAGCAGGATATAAATCAGTTGGAGGCATGGGCAGAAAAATGGCAGATCGAGTTTAATCCGGACAAATGTGAGGTGATGCAGTTTAGAAGGTCAAGTACAGATGGAAATTATACAGTGAATGGCAGAATCCTTAAGAGTATTGATATGAAGAAGGATCTGGGTGTGCAGGTCCACAGATTACTGAAGGTGACAGTGCAGGTAGATAAGGTAGTAAAAAAAGGCCTATGGCATGCTGCCTTCATTGGAAGGGGAATTGAGTATAAGGATAGACATGTTAAGCTACAGCTTTATCGAACTTTAGTTAGGCCACACTTGGAATATTGCGTAGAGTTCTGGTCACCACACTACCAGAAGGATGTGGATGCTTTGGAGAGGGTACAGAAAAGGTTTACCAGGATGTTGCCTGGTATGGGGGATTTTAGCTATGATGAAAGGTTGGATAGACTGGGTTTATTTTCAGTGGAACGCAGGAGATTGAGGAGCGACCTAATAGAAGTTTATAAGATTATGAATGACATGGATAGAGTGGAAAGTATGAGGCTTTTTCCCAGGGTGGAGGGGTTAATCACTAGGGGGCACAGGTTCAAGGTGCGAGGGGGGAAGTTTAAAAGAGATGTGCGAGGCAAGTTTTTCACACAAAGGGTAGTGAGTGCCTGGAACACGCTGCCAGAGGAGGTGCTGGAAGCAGACACAATAGCAGCATTCAGGAAGCACCTGGACGAAAGCATGAATAGGAAGAGAAAAGAGGGATACGCATCCTGTTAGTGACGACAGTTAAAGTATGGAAGGGCAAAATGTGTTGGCGCAGGCTTGGAGGGCTGAAGGGCCTGTTTCCATGCTGTATTGTTCTTTGTTCTTCTTCTTTGTTAACGGGCTGCTAGAGGTAGTGGTGAAAGCGAGTACAATTTTGTCATTTAAGAAACATTTAGACAGGTACATGGATGGGTTAGGTATCGAGGCACATGGACCAAACACAGGCAAATGGGACTATTTTAATTGTGAAAACTGGGCAGCACGGGCAAGTTGGACTGAAGGGCCTGTTTCCATGCTATAGACTTCTATGACTCCATGACTCAATAACATAGGGCGGAATCTTATAAGGACCTGCGCAAAGTAAGCAATAGTGAGATCTGTCACAGGGGAAGCAACTCACTGCATCCATTATTTATGTGTCAAACTGCAAGGTGAATGAACACCAACTGGCTACAAAAAGACACGACCAATACTCACTCATCTCAATCCACATGGACAAAGAGAACCACCACTTCGACTGGGACAACACCAAGATCCTGGGACAGGCTAGGCAGAGACAAACACGAGAATTCCTGGAAGCATGGCACTCCACGAAGCATGCTATTAATAAACACATTGAACTCGACCCCATATACATTCCACTACGGAGGAAACCCGGAAGTCAGGCAGTCCATCACAACGGACCCCAGAGTTTAAAAACCAGGCAGGAAAACACACCGACGCTTCATCAGAGGCTGCACTGAAGATGTTACCAAGCACGGTAACAAAACGTCTGCAGAACAACAAACCAGCTCGGCAAGCCAACCAACTCATTTGAGGAGGTGGTTCCATGAATATCCCCATCCTCAATGATGAAGAGCCCAGTACATCAGTGCAAAAGATAAGGCTGAAGGATTTGCAATGGATTGTCCATCTTGGCCTCCTCCTGTGGTCTGCAGCATCAGCCAATTCAATTCAGTCCAAATAATATCAAGAAATGGTTCGAGGCACTGGATACTGCAAAGGCTATGGGCCTCACAACATTCTGGCAATAATGCTGAAAACTTGTGCTCCTGAACTTGACACCCCCCTAGCCAAGCTGTTCCAGTACAGGTACAATATTGGCATCCACCCAATAAAACTGTCGGGAATTGTCCAGGTATGTCCTGTACATATAAAGCAGGACAAAACCAACCCAGCCAGTTTCCACTCATCAGTCTACTCTCGATCATCAGTAAAGTTATGGAAAGCATCATCAACAGTGCAAGCAACAGCACTTGTCTAGAAACAGCCTGATCACTGATGCCCAGTTTGTGTTCTGCCAGGAACACTGAGCTCCTGACCTCATTACAGCAACATGGATTTAAAACTGTAATAAAGCTGAATTTTAAAGGTGAGATGATTGTGACAGTCATTGACATCAAGGCTGCAATTAACTGAGTGTAGCATCATGGAGTCTTAACGAAACTGGAATCAATAGGAATTGGGGACAAACTCTCCACTGGTTGAAGTCATACCTGGCACATATGAAGATGTTTCAGAGATAGTAGGAACTGCAGATGCTGGAGAATTTGAGATAACAAGGTGTCGAGCTGGATGAACACAGCAGGCCAAGCAGCATCAGAGGAGCAGAAAAGCTGATGTTTCGGGCCT
>NC_063339.1:503473-544982 GCF_021869965.1 Rhincodon typus
TCTTTACTCAGAGAGTAGTAAGGGCGTGGAATGCCCTGCCTGCAAAAGTAGTAGACTCGCCAACTTTAAGGGCATTTAAATGGTCATTGGGTAAACATATGGATGATAATGGAATAGTTTAGGTTAGATGGGCTTCAGATTGGTTTCACAGGTCGGCGCAACATCGAGGGCCGAAGGGCCTGTACTGCGCTGTAATGTTCTATGTTCTATGTTCCATGTTCTACCACCAACATGAGACTCATAGGCCTGTAATTTTTTGGATTATCCCTACTACCTTTCTTAAACATTGGGACAACATTGGCTATTCTCCAGTCCTTTAGGACCTCACCTGTGGCCAAATAGGATACAAAGATGTCTGTGTGAAAAAAATGCCCCACTGAACTCCACTCTCACCTCAAACCTATGCCATCTAGTTTTAGATTCCCCTACCATGGGGAAAAGCTTGTTGCCTATCTACCTTATATGTGCCTCTTATGACCTCCCCAACACAAAGCCATGCTACCTATTGCTAATAAGTCCATATTTTTCCAAATGTGAGTAAATCTATCCCTAAGAATCTTCTCCAATAATTTCCATACCGCTGAGGTACGGCTCACCGTGTAATTTGCCAGATTATGCCTGCTGCCTTACTTAAACAAAGGAACAACATTGGCTATTCTCCAGTCCTCTGGGACCTCTCATGTGACTAAAGAGGACACAAGGAGGATACAAAATGTCGAAGAAGGCCCCAGCAATTTCTGGAATAGATCCTATCAGATCTTGGGGACTTGCCTACCTTAATGCTTTTTAAAACACCCAACACCTTCTCCTTTTTTATACTGACATGGCCCAGAATATCCTTCCTGAGACTCACCATCCACCATGTTCTTCTCCTTTGCGAATACCAATGCAAAATATTTGTTAAAGACTTAGATTAGATTAGATTACATTATATTTTATTGTCACGTGTACCTGAGTACAAGAGTACATGAGCACAATGAAAAGTGTACAGAACTGCCACTCTCAGGCATCATCTTAGAATACAATAGTTAGAATTAAAAACAAGAGAAAAGATTTAAAGAAACAGAAAACAAAGGAAGAGAAAATGTCCATATCACCACTGACGCCTCACTTCCTCTGGCTCCACACATGAATTTCCCCCTTTGTCCTTGAGTGGACCTACCCTTTCCCTAACTACCCTCTTGCTCCTTATAAGACCTCAGGACTTTTCTTATTCCATTTTATTTTTGCCAAAGTTATTTCACGGTCCCTTTAGCCCTCTTAATTCCTTGTCTGAGTTCTCTCCCACTACATTTGTGTTCTTCGAGGTCTCTATCTGTCTTTGATTTCCTAAACCTTATGTGTGCCTTCTTTTTCTTTCTGACTAAACTCAGTTTCACTTGTCAGCCAAGGGTCCCGAATCTTGCCATCCTTATCCTTCACTTTCACAAAAACATGCCAGTCCTGAACTCTAATCAAAGCCTGTTCTGAGGAAGGGTCACTGGACCCGAAACGTTAACTCTGTTTTTCCCTTCACAAATGCTGCCAGATCTACTTTGTTTTTGCTCCTGAACTCTAATCAACTGATTTTTAAAAGATTTCCGCGTGCCTGATGCGGATTTACCCTCAAAAGCTGTCCCCAGTCTACATGTCCCAGTTCCTGCCTGCATTGTGGTCATTAGCCTTTTCCCAACTTAGTACTTTCACCTGAGGACTACACTTGTCCTTATCCATAGTAACTTAAAGCTTACTGAAATGCTCTTCCACCAAAACTTCTATCATGTGGCTGGGCTCATTCCCCAATACCAGATCTAGTATAGCCCTTTTTTTTTGGACTGTGTCACAGTAGGGCTGTGCTATTCTCCTTAATTACTAACACAACTCCCCCCACTATTTTATATCCCTCCTTACCACCCTGACACATTTAAATCCCAGAACGTCAAGCTGCTAGACTTATCCCTAATAGTCTTGTCCCTCTCTCAACCAAAAATTCTATCATGGCTGATATATTTCTCAACCCCATTCTCCTACCATATCCCCACAATTTTCAATCCCCTTACTAATCAAGACCAATCTGTCTCTCAACACTCAATAATATGGCCTCTACAGCCTTCCACGGCAATGAGCTCCAGAGATCCACCAACCTCTGGCTGAAGAAATTTCTCCTCACATCAGTTCTAAAGGGTCACCCCTTCACTCTGAGGCTGTGCCCTTGGATCCTAGTCTCTCCTACTGGTGGAAACATATTCCCAATGTCCACTCTATCCAGGCCTCTCAGTATTTGTAAGTTTCAATGAAACTCCCCCCTCAAATTTCTAAACTCTATCCAGTTCAGACCCAGAGTCCTCAACTGCTCTTTAAATGACAAGACCTTCATCCCCAGGATCATTCTTGTAAACCTCCTCTGTACCCCTCCAAGGCCAGCACATCCTTCCTTAGATACCAAATCAATAAACCAAAGATGGCCTTATACAGCCTCAGCAGTACATCCACGCTCTATATTCTAGTCTTCTGTAAATGAATACTAAAATTGCATTCGCTTCCCTAACTGCCAACTAAACCTGCATTGATAATAGTGAGGAGCTGGAGGAACACAGCAGGCCAGGTAGCATCAGAGGAGCAGGAAAGCTGACGTTTCGGGTCGGGACCCTTCTTCAGAAATGTCAGCAACAATACCATCAGTTCCTTCACCAAGATCATTAATGTATAACGTGAGTAGTTGTGGTCTTGTGAAATTTCACTAATCACCAGCTGCCATCCTGAAAAAGAGCCCTTTATCCCTACTCTCTGCCTTCTTCCAGTCAGCCAATCCTCTATCCCTGTCAGTTTCTTGCCCCTAACACCATGGGTTCCTGTCTATTTGCCAGCTTTCTGTGCGGCGGTCTTCTGGAAATCCAAATAGTTCACATCCACTAGTTCTCCTTTGTCTAACTTGCTCATTACCTCCTCAAAGAATCCTAAAAGATTTGTCACACATGACCTCACCTCAATGAAGCTATGCTGACTCAGCCCTATTTTACTATGCACTTCCAAGTACTCTGCAATCTCATCTTTAATAATGCACTCTAAAA
Organism: Rhincodon typus; assembly: GCF_021869965.1. Classification (NCBI taxonomy): domain Eukaryota; kingdom Metazoa; phylum Chordata; class Chondrichthyes; order Orectolobiformes; family Rhincodontidae; genus Rhincodon; species Rhincodon typus. Next base: position 506,524 of record NC_063339.1, read on the forward strand.
TCTTATCAACAACTGAGGTCAGGCTAACTGGCCTATAACTTTCCCATCTTCTGCCTCCCTCCTTTCTTAAACAAGGGTGTTTACATTCACCACTTTCCAGTCCTCCAGAACCCTCCCTGATTCCAATTATTCCTGAAAGATCACCACTAACGCATCTACAATCTCCTCAGCTATCCCCTTCAGAACCATGGGCTGCAATCCACCGGTCCGCGTGATTTATCCACCTTCAGACCTTTTAGCTTCCCCAGCACTTTCTCCTTAGTGATGACCACTACACTCACCTCTGACTCTCTTGAAGTTCATGATTGCTACTGGTGTCTTCCACCATGAAGACTGGTGCAAAGTACCTATTATTACCTTCAGAAAAAGACTCAGACTGTTCACCTTATCATGGTTTTATATACTTCTGTCAGGTCACCCCTCAGCCTCTGATGCTCTAGCAATCTAAGTTTGTTCAAACTCTCCTTATAGCCAATATACTCCAATTCAGACAACAACATGGTAAATCTCTTTTGCACCCTGTCTGAATCATCCACATCCTTTCTGGGAACCAGAACTGTGCACAATACTCAAAATGTGTGCCTGGCTAAAGTTTTATACAGCTGCAACATGACTTGCCAACTTTTATACTCAATGCCATGAAGGCAAGCATGCCATTTGCCTTTCTTTACCATTTTAACCAATTGTGTTGCCACTTACAGGGAGCAATGGACATGGACCCCAAAATCCTTCAGTATGTCAATGCTCCTAAGGGTCCTGCCATTTATTGCATACTTTCCTTTTGCATTTGATCTCCCAAAATACATCACCTCACACTTGTCCAGATTAAACACCATCTACTACTTTTACCCCCAGCTTTCAAGTGATCTATATCCTGCTGCATTCTTTGATATCCTTCTTCACTACCCACAACTGAAACACCATCGGGCACAGACCTCCAGTCAGGAAAACACCCTCCATAACTACCCTCTGTCTCCCATGACCAAACCAATTTTGTATTCAATTTGCCAATTGACCACAGATCCTATGCAACTTAATCTTCTGGACAAGCATACTATGAAGAACCTTGTCAAAGGATATGTAGACAATATCCACCGTCCCACCCTCATCAATAATCTTCGTCATTTCCTCAAAAAATTCAATCAAGTTTGAGAGAGAAGACCTCCTCCGCTTAAAGCCATTGTTATTCCACCATTTCTTTGTTCAGCATTACTTCTTCTCCAGCCTCATTTTCCAGCAGTGAAATGCTCACTCTTGCCTCTGTCTTATCTTTCAGAAATCTAAAAAAGCTCTTATAGTCTTCTTTCATATTACCAGCTAGCTCACCGCCATATTTCATCTTCTCCCCTTTATTGCTTTTTAAGTTGGCTTCTGTTGGTTCTTAAAGGCTTCCCAATCCTCTGGTTTACCACTAATCTTCACCACACTGTATTCTTGATATAGACTCATAGAGTCATAGAGATGTATGGCACGGAAACACACCCTTTGGTCCAACTTGTCCATGCCAACCAGATAGCCTAGATAAATCTAGTCCCATTTGCCAGCATTTAGCCCATATCCCTCCAAACCCTTCCTACTCAATAGATCCATCCAGATGCATTTTAAATGTTGCCACTGTACCATGATCCATTACTTCTTCTGGCAGCTTATTCCATACACATACCACCTTCTGCATGAAAAAGTTGCCCCTTAATAGAATAGAAGCCCTCGAGTATGGAAACAGGCCATTCAGCCGATCGAGTCCACACCAACCCTCTGAAGAGCATTCCACCCATGGTGCTGTGAGGCAGCAGTGCTAACTGCTGAGCCACTATGCTGCCCTAAGTGCTTTAAATCTTTCCCCTCTCACCTTAAACCTATGCCGTCTAGTTTTGGATGCCCCCACCCCAGGGAAAGGACCTTGTCTGTTTACCCTATCAATGCCCCTCATGATTTTATAAACCTCTGTAAGGTCACCCCTCAGCCTCCAATGCTCCAGGGAAAATAGCCCCAGCCTATTCAACCTCTCTCTATCACTCAATCCCTCCAATCCTGACAACATCCTTGTAAATATTTTCTGAAACCTTTCAAGTTTCACAACATCCTTCCTATGGCAAGGAGACCAGAATTGCATGCAGTTTTCCAAAAGTGGCCTAACCAATGTCCTGTACAGCTGCAACATAACCTCCCAACTCCTATGCTCAATGCACTGACCAATAAAAGCAAGCCTACCAAATGCCTTCTTCACTATCCTATCTACCTGCATCTCCACTTTCAAGGAACCATGAACCTGCATTCCAAGGTCACTTTGTTCAGCAATACTCCCCAGGACCTTACCATTGAGTGTATAAGTCCTGCCCTTTCCAAAATACAGCACCTCACATTTATCTAAATTAAACTCCATCTGCCACTCCTCGGCCCATTGGCCCATCTGATCAAGATCCCATTGTACTCTGAGGTAACCTTCTTCGCTATCCACTATACCTTCAATTTTGGTGTCATCTGCAAACTTATTAACCATACCTCCTATGTTCACATCCAAATCATTTGCATAAATGACAAAAATCTTTGGACCCAGCACCGATCTTTGGGGCACACCGCTGGTCACAGGCCTCCAGTCTGAAAGGCAACCCTCTGTCTTCTGCCTTTGAGCCAGTTCTGTATCCAAATGGCTGGTTCTCCCTGTGTACCATGTGATTTAACCTTGTTAACCAGTCTACCATGAGGAATGTTGTCAAACACCTTACTGAATCATGTCCACTGCTTTGCCTTCATCAATCCTCTTCATTACTTCTTCAAAACTTAGTGAGACACTATTTCCCACGCACAAAGCCATGCTGACTACCCCAATCAGTCCTTGCTTTTCCAGGTACATGTCAATCCTGTCCCTCAGGATTCCCTCCAACAACCTGCCCACCACTGATGTCAGGCTCACCGGTCTATAGTTCCCTGGCTTTTCCTTATCACCTTTATTAACTGGTGGCACCATGTTAGCCAACGTCCAGTCTTCCGGTACCTCACCAGTGGCTCTCGATGATACAAATGTCTCAACAAGGGGCCCAGCAATCTCTTCCATAGCTTCTCACTGAGTTCTAGGGTACATCTAATCAGGTCCCAGAGATTTATCCATCTTTATGCATCCAGCACCTCCTCCTCTGTAATATGGACATTTTTCAAGATGTCGCTATTTACTTCCCCTCATTCTCTGTCTTCCATATCCTTTTCCACAGTGGACACTGATGTAAAATACTCCTTTAGTATCTCCCCGATCTCCTGCTGTTCCAAACATAGGCAGCCTTAAGGGGCTCTATTCCCTCCCTAGTTACCTTTTGTCCTTAATGTATTTGTAGAATCCCTTTGGATTCGCCTTAACCCTACTTGCCAAAGTTATCATATGTCTTCTTTCTGCCCTCCTGATTTCTCTCTTAAATATACTCCTACTGCCTTTATACCCTTCTGCTATCTATACCTGAAATATGCTTCCTTCTTTTTCTTGACCAAAACCTCAATTTCTCTGTCATTCAGCGTTCCGTACCAGCCTTGACCTTCATCCTACTGTCTCTGGACTCTCGTTATCCCATTTTTGATGGCTCCCCATTTTCCAGCCATTCCTTTACCTGGGAACATCTACCCCCAATCAATTTTTGAAAGTTATTGCTTAATACCGTCAAAATTGGCTACCCTCCAATTTAGAACTTTTAATTTTCGTCCTTTTCCATCACTAGTTTGAAACTAATAGAATTATGATCACTAGCTCTAAAGTGCTTCCCCACTGACACCTCAGTCACCCGTCCTGCCATATTTCCCAAGAGTAGGTCAACTTTTGCACGTTGTCTACATCCACATACTGAGTCAGAATATTTTCTTGTACACACTTAACAAATTCCTCAATAGCAAACTTTCAAGGAATGCATGGGGGAATTGCAACAACTGTTTATTCTTGTCTGGCACAAAAGCAAAATGGGTAAGAGGGCCAATCCATGGTTTACAAAGGAAATTAGAGATAGTATTTGATCCAAGGAAGAAGCATACAGATTGGCCAAGAAAAATAATGTCTGAGGATTGGGAGCAGTTTAGAATTCAGCAAAGAAGGACCAAGGGATTGATTAAGAAGGGGAAAATACAATACAAAAGTAAGCTTGCAAGGAACATAAAGATAGGTGTGTGAAGAGAAAGAGAATGGTGAAGACAAATGTAGGTCCCCTACAGACAGAAATGGGAGAATGTATAATAAGGGACAAAGAAATGGCCGAGCAACTGAATACATACTTTGGATCTGTCTTCACAGAAAAGGGACACAAATCAGATACCAGAAATGTCGGAGAATGCAAGATTCAGCAGAGAAATGATGCTGCGAAAATTGATGACATTGAATCATAGAATCCTTACAGTGTGGAAGCAGGCCATTCAGCCCACTGAGTGCACACTAACCCTCCAAAGAGCATCCCACCCAGACCCACCCCTGTATCCCTGCATTTCCCATGGTTAACCCACCTAGCCTGCACATCCCTGGACACTATGGGCAATTTACCATGGCCAATCCACCCAACCCGCACATCTGTGGACCTTGGGAGGAAACTGGAGCACCCAGAGGAAACCCACACACACACGGACAGAACATGCAAACTTCACACGGACAGTCGCCCGAGGCTGGAATCAAGCCCAGTTCTCTAGCACTGTGAAGCAGCAGTGCGAGCTACTGACCCACCATTCCGCCCTAGTATATAAATCCCTAGGGCCTGATAATCTGCATCCCAGAGTACCTAAGGAAGTAGCTCTAGAAATAGTGGATACATTGGTAGTCATCTTCCAGGATTCTATAGACTCTGGAACAGTCCCTGCAGAGTGGAGGGTAGCATGTCACTCCAATGTTCAAAAAGGGAAGTAGAGAGAAAACAGGGAATTATAGACCAGTAAGCCTAACATCAGTAGTAGGGAAGATTCTCAAATCCATTATCAATGACTTTATAACAGAGCATTTAGAAAAAAGTAGCAGGATCAGACAGCGTCAGCATGGATTTATGATGGAGAAATCATGCTTGCCAAATCTGTTGGAATTCTATGAAGATGTGACTAGTAGAGTTGACAAGGGGGAGCCAGTCGTTGTGATAAATTTGGACTTTCAGAAAGAGTTTGACGAAGTCCCGTATAAGCGATTAATGTGCAAGATTAAAGCGCCTGGGATTGGGGGAAGTGTACTGAAATGGATAGGAAATTGGTTGGCAGAGAGGAAACAAAAAGTAGGAATTAATGAATCCTTTTCAAATTGACAGGCAGTAACTAGTGGGGTGCCACAGGGATCGATGCTGGGATCCCAGCTATTCATAGAAACATAGAAGATAGGAGCAGGCCATTCAGCTCTTCGAGCCTGCTCCACCATTCTTCACAATATGGCTGATCGTCCAACTCAACAGCCTAATCTTGCTTTCTCCCCGTAACCTTTGATCCCATTCACTCCAAGTGCTATAATATTCACAATATATATTAATGATTTGGATAAGGGTACAAAATGTAACATCTCCAAGTTTGCAGATGATACCAAGTTAGGTGGGAGGGTGAAATTTGATGAGCATGCAGAGATCCTTCAGCATGATCTGGACAGCTTGGGTGAGTGGGTAAATCAATGGCAGTTGCAGTATAATTTGGATAAATATGAGGTTATTCACTTTGGAAGAAAAAACAAGAAGGCAGATTATTACCCGAATGGCTGTAAATTGGGAGAGGGGAGTGTGCAGTGGGACCTGGATGTCCTTGTGCACCTGTTGCTGAAGGTAAGCATGCAGGTGCAGCAGGCGGTAAAGAAGGCAAATGGTATGTTGGCCTTCATTGTGAGAGGTTTTGAGTACAGGAGCAGAGATGTGTTGTTGCAGTTATACAGGGCCTTGGTGAGACCACACCGAGAATATTGCGTGTAATTTTGGTCTCCTTTTCTGAGGAAGGATGCTCTTGCTTTCAAGGGAGTGCAGCGAAGGTTTACCAGGCTGATTCCAGGGATGGCAGGACTGATATATGAGGAGATACTGACTAGGTTGGGATTATTTTCACTAGAATTCAGACGAATGAGGGGGGATCTCAGAGAGACGTGTAAAATTCTAACGGGATTGGACAGGGTAGATGCAGGGAGGATGTTCCCGATGGTAGGTGTGTCCAGAACCAGGGGGTCACAGTCTGAGGATTCGAGGTAAACCACTTAGGATGGAGATGAGGAGACATTTCTTCACCCAAGGAGTGGTGAGCCTGTGGAATTCATTACCACAGGAAGTAGCTGATGCCAAAACATTGAATGTATTCAAGAGGCAACTAGATATAGCACTTGGGGCGAATGGGATAAAGGTTATGGGGAGAAAGCAGGATCAGGCTATTGAGTTGGACTCTATCTATGGTAGCAAAGTCATGTCAGTCAAGAATGACGGAGCAGGCTCGAAGGGCCAAATGGCCTCCTCCTGCTCCTATCTTCTATGTTTCTATGCTTCTATTAGGACCCTAGGAAGTACAGAGGATGACAGTTTAGCTTTAGATTACAGGAGGATATAGATGGGCTGGTCAAATGGGAAGATCAGTGTCAAATGGAATCCAATAGATGTGAGGTGATGCACTTGGGCAGGACAAACAAGGAATAACATGATGAACGGTAGGCCCCATGGAAGCACTGAGGATCAGAGAGATCTTGGTGTGCACGTCCCTTAAGGCACACAGAATCTGTTTGTATTGATCAGTGACTTTGAAATTCAAGTTGGACACAGTCCTACATGGCTGTATTACAACACATCGTCAAAAGATTTAATGAAGGCCTGGTACTCATTTTTGGAACAATCGCTGAACTGCCAAATTATGATTTTTTTCAATTTTTTTCTTAATATATCTCTTAAGTGTGACTGTCGGCATGTGAGTGGGGCTTATGATCGAAGAAGGTTAGGCTTAGTTCATTAATATTAATTAGATTTTCTTGTAGTTTATCTATTAAAGATACATTCTGTTAAAGATACATTCTTAATAATAAAGATACATCCACTTGCCTGGATGAGTGCAGCCCTAACAACACTCAAGAAGTTTGACATCAGCCAGGACAAAGGAGCCACTTGATTGGCACTACATCCACAAATATCCGCTCCCTGTGCCACCAATGCTCAGTAGCAGCAGTGTAAACCATCGACAAGATGCACTGCAGAAATCCACCAAACATTCTCAGACAGCACCTTCCAAACCCATGACCACTTCCATCGAGAAGGACAAGGCAGCAGATATATGGGAACACCACCGCCTCCAAGTTCCCCTCCAAGCCTCTCACCATCCTGACTTGGAAATATATCGCTGTTCCTTCACTGCCGCTGGGTCAAAATCATGGAATTCTCTCCCTAAGGGCATTGTGCAACCTACAGCAGGTGAACTGCAGCAATTCAAGAAGGCAGCTCACCAACGCCTAAAACCACACCAAAGGCTGCTACATAAGATAAAGTTGCACGGTATTACAGGTAATGTATTGGCATGGAAGAGGATTGGTTGACCAGTAGAAAGCAAAGAGTAGGGGTAAATGGGTGTTTTTCTGGTTGGCGGTCAGTGGCTAGCGGTGTGCCTCAGGGATCAGTGTTGGGACCTCCAATGTTTACAATTTACATAGATGATTTGGAGTTGGGGACAAAGTATGGTATGTCAAAATTTGCAGATGACACTGAGGTGAGTGGGAGAGCAAAGTGTGCAGAAGACACTGAAAGTCTACAGAGGGATATTGATAGGTCATCAATTTTGGTAGGAATAACACCAAAACGGACTATGTTTTAAATGGTAAAAAATTGCAGCACGCTGCTGTGCAGAGGGACTTGGGTGTCCTTGTGCATGAATCGCTAAAAGTAGGATTGCAGGTGCAGCAGGTAATTAAAAAGGCAAAAGCAATTTTGTCTGTCATTGCTAGAGGGATGGAGTTTAAAAACAGGGAGGCTATGCTGCAGCTGTATAGGGCCCTGGTGAGTCCACATCTGGAGTACTGTGTGCAGTTTTGGTCTCCTTACTTGAGAAGGGATATACTAGCACTGGAAGGGGTGCAGAGGAGATTCACTCAGTTGATTCCAGAATTGAGAGGTTTAGAACATAGAACATAGAACAGTACAACACAGTATAGGCCCTTTGGCCCACGATGTTGTGCTGAACTTTTACCCTAAACCTAAGGTCTATCTAATCTCCACCGCTACCTTATACTATCATCCATATGCCTATCTAATAGCCGCTTAAATGCCCCTAATGAGGCCGAACTCCACTACCCTCTCCGGCAATGCATTCCACGCCCCTACCACTCTCTAAGTAAAGAACCTACCTCTGACGTCTCCCCTATATCTACCTCCTTTCACCTTAAAACTATGTCCCCTCGTAAAAGCTACTTCCACCCTAGGAAAAAGTCTCTGGCTGTCTACTCTATCTATACCTCTGATCATTTTGTACACCTCTATCAAGTCACCTCTCATCCTTCGTCATTCTAAAGAGAAAAGCCCCAGCTCTCTCAACCTTTCCTCGTAAGACCTTCCCTCCATTCCAGACAACATCCTGGTAAATCTCCTATGCACCTTTTCTAACACTTCCCATCTTTCCTGTAATGAGGTGACCAGAACTGGACACAATACTCCAGATGTGGCCGAACCAGGCTTTTGTATAGCTGGAGCATAACTTCACGGCTCTTGAACTCAATCCCTCTATTAATGAAAGCTAACACACCATACGCCTTCTTAACAACTCTATCCACCTGGGTGGCAGCTTTCAGGGAACTGTGGACATGAACCCCAAGATCCCTCTGCTCCTCCACACTGCCAAGAATCTTTCCGTTAACCCTGTATTCTGCTTTCAAGTTTGTCCTTCCAAAATGAATCACCTCGCACTTTTCAGGGTTAAACCCCATCTGCCACTTCTCAGCCCAACTCTGCATTCTATCAATGTCCCTTTCTAACCTAGAACCTCCGCACTGTCCACAACGTGACCCACCTTCGTATCGTCCGCGAACTTGCTAATCCACCCTTCCACTCCTTCATCCAAATCATTTACAAAAATCACAAATAGAAGAGGACCCAGAACAGATCCTTGTGGTACACCACTCGTAACTGAGCACCATCTTGAATATTTTCCGTCCACTACCACCCTTTGTCTTCTAATGGTCAGCCAATTCTGAATTCAATCTGCCACATTTCCCCCTATGCCAAGCCTCCTTACTTTCTGCATGAGCCTACCATGGGGAACCTTGTCAAACGCCTTACTTAAATCCATGTATACCACATCCACTGCTCTACCTTCATCCATCCACGTGTTTGGTCACCTCTTCAAAGAATTCAATAAGGTTTGTGAGGCATGATCTACCCCTCACAAATCCATGCTGACTATCACGAATCAAACTGTGCCTTTCCAAGTGATCATAAATCCGTCTCTCAGAACCCTTTCCAATAATTTTCCCACCACTGACGTAAGACTAACTGGTCTGTAATTTCCGGGGTTATCCCTGTTCCCTTTTTTGAACAAGAGAATGGCGTTTGCCTCTTTCTAATCTTCCGGCACTATACCCGTGGACAGTGAGGACGAAAAGATCATCGCCAAAGGCCCTGCGATCTCGTCCCTCGCTTCCCATAGAATCCTTGGGTAAATCTCATCAGGCCCGGGGGACTTACCTATCTTCAACTTCCTCAGAATTCCTAGCAAATCTTCTTTACTAACATCAACCTCCTGTAGCCTACCTGCCTGTTTCACAATATACTCCTCTACAACTCGGTCCCTCTCAGTTGTGAATACCGAAGAAAAGTATTCATTAAGGACCTCTCCTATCTCTTTAGGCTCTGTGCACAAATTCCCTTTACAATTCTTGATCGGCCCTACCCTTTCTCTGGTCATTCTCTTGTTCTGCACATACGTGTAAAAAGCCTTGGAGTTTTCCTTGATCCTATCCGCCAAGGTTTTCTCATGCCCCCTTATAGCTCTCCTAAGCCCTTTCTTCAGCTCCTTCCTGGCTAACTTGTATCCCTCTAGAGCCTTTTCCGTTTCTCTTTTCCCAAACCTTACATAAGCCTCCTTCTTCCTCCTAACCAGTCGTTCGACCTCTCTCGAGAACCATGGCTCCCTCACTCAACCGCATCTTCTCTGCCTGCTAGGGACAAATGTATCGAGCACATGCAGTATGCATTCCTTAAACAATCTCCACATTTCTGTGGTGCTCTTCCCTGACAGCATCTGTTCCCAATTTATGTTACCCAGTTCTTGCCCAACTGAATTGTAATTACCCTTCCCCCAATTATAAACTTTACCCTGCCATATGTACCTATCTTCATCCATGACTATTGTGAAAGAAACAGAGTTATGATCACTACCACCAAAATGCTCTCCTACCAACAGGTCTAACGCTTGGCCAGGTTCGTTGCCAAGCACCAAACCCAAAGTGGCCTCTTCTCGTGTCGGTCTATCTACGTACTGTGTCAGGAATCCTTCCTGAACGCACTGGACAAAATCTGCTCCATCTAAACTATTACAACTAAAATGTTTCCAATCAATATTTGGAAAGTTGAAGTCACCCATGACTACAACCCTGTGACTTCTGCACCTTTCCAGTATCTGCCTCCCAATCCGCTCCTCTACTTATCTGCAACTATTAGGGGGTCTGTAAAAAACCCCCAACAAAGTGACTGCTCCTTTCTTGTTCCTGACCTCAACCCAAACTGACCGTGTAGACATATCATTCTCGAAAATGAGACTTTCCAAGGCTCGCCACTCACTTCACCAGGAAGAAGGCGACACCTAGATTTGAACTCGGATCACAGAGTTCAGAAGCCAGTGCGCTCACTATTACACCATGGTAACCAGAGGCTTAGATTATGAGGAGAGACTGAGTAGACTGGGATTATACTCATTGGAATTCAGAAGGATGAGGGGAGATCTTATAGAAACATATAAGATTATGAAGGGAATAGATAAGGTGGAGGCAGGGAGGTTGTTTCCACTAGCAGGTGAAACTAGGACTCAGGGGCATAGCCTCAAAATAAAGAGAAGCAGATGTAGGACTGAGGTCAGGAGGAACTTCTTCACCCAAAGGGTTGTAAACCTGTGGAATTCCCTACCCAGTGAAGCGGTTGAAGCTACCTCGTTGCATGTGTTTAAGGCAAGGCTAGATAAATTTTTGAACAGTAAAGGAATTAAGGGTTACGGTGAGCGGGCGGGTAAGTGGTGCTGAGCCTCAAAAAGATCAGCCATGATCTTATTTAATGGCGGGGCAGGCTCGAGGGGCCAGATGGCCTACTCCTGCTCCTAGTTCTTATGTTCTTATGTACTTTCTCAAGGGCAACTAAGGATGGGCAAGAAATGGTGGCCAGCCAGTGACGACCTCATCCCACAAATGAGCAGAAAATATAAATAAATAAATTGTTAACTATTGCTTGTTATTAACTTGGTGCCCAAGAGCTGTTATTTGAAAAGTTTGGTGAGGAACAACTGAACAACTTTGAGGGTCATTGAATATTTCAGTTTCATTGTATTGCAAATCCAATGATAATGAGACTCTAAGGTTTTGGAGTAGATTTGCAGCTCGGGTTGTGGATGTTGTGGTTGATTGGCTCGCCAAGCTGGATTGTTGTTTTCCGCAGACATTCCATTACCCTGCTGGGTAACATAATCAGTACAGCCGCGGATGAAGCGCTGTAGTGTTTTCCCATGTGTTATTTGAACTCTGGAATCCGTTGAACTGGATTACCTCACTTCCAGTTATTCTTTGCAGTGGAGTGTATGTGGGGTCGAGCTCTATGTGTTTGTTGATGGCTTTCTTCGTGCAGTACCAGGTTTCTAGGGAATTCCTAGAAGCCTGGTACTCCACGAAGTAAGCCATCAACAACCACATAGAGTTAGACCCCACATACACTCCACTGAAATGGAAAACCAGAAGTGAGGTAATCTAGCTCAACGGACTCCAGAGTTCAAATAACAGGCGGGAAAACACTACAGCGTTTCATCAGAGGCTGCACTGATGATGTTACCCAGCAGGGTAATGGAACGTCTGCGGAAAAACAACGAACCAGCTCGGCGAGCCAACCAGCCATGATAATGAGACTGATTTGATTTGGCTTGCTATCCCTGTGTCATAACATTGTCTACTTATAAAACAAATTCATAGATTTTTAAACACACAGTATAAATTTAATCCCAGAATATATCTTTATGAACTGAAAAGGAAAGCAACAGCTTTAGTATAGTACCCAAAACACAGCCCTGGTACAATATCTAAAAACACACCTTGTGCAGGTGCACATAGCTTCTTCCTGGAACTATTAGACGCCTAAACTTAAACATACTCAGCTTTTAAGTGACCTTTTCAGGGTCTTATCCCGACATTTCTGGTTTGGGCTAACACTAACTCTTTATTCAAAGGTGGTTAGGGCTCATTATATTCTTCCTTTCTCAGGTTCATATATGAGCATCTTCATCAAAGTACCTCACGGGACTGCTCAAAACTCAAAATAAAGCTAAAATATTTTCTTTAAAGGTACAGCAGTTTCCCACAAGGTTAAAAACTCTCCTGATCTTCTAAATTGTTTGATCATAAAAACCTATCAAATGTAATAAAAGCTCTTAATTTCAAAGCTAAGTCTCAAAAACTGTTTTTAAAAAAATCACAATGACTACAGGAATGCAAGGTAATTGTTAACTTCAGACACTGAAATCCCACACATTGCTAACTCAAAAATCAGAAACTCAAAAGATCCAATAAATGTTATATAAATTTTACAATCCACCTCACACATCTCTTAAAGAATCCTATTTACAATAATTTACGTATTGTTTCATCTCTCCAGTTTCTTCTTCAAAAAACAAAGTACCACATTATTCAAATATCACATAGAGTCATATAGTCATACAGCGCGATCTAACTAGTCCATACTGAACATAATCCCAAACCAAACTAGGCCCACCTGCCCGATCTTGGCCCATATCCCTCCAAAACTTTCCTGTGCAAATGTCTTTTAAACATTGTAACTGCTCCCATATCCCCCCACTTCCTCAGGAAGTTCATTCCACACACAAACCATCCTCTGTGTAACAAATTTACCCCTCATGTCATTTTTAAATCTTTCTCCTCTCACCTTAAAAAATGTACCCCCAAGTCTTAAAAGCTCCCATCCTAGGGAAAAGTCAACAACCATTAACTTTATTTATACCCCTCATTATTTTATAAACTTCTTTCAGATATCTTAAGAAAAATCGGTCCTTAATTAACCACTGACACACCCATAACTCCTTGAGTTGACTCATTTCATTACCCAGGACTCCATAAGGGGGCAAACATTCCCCGTTTTGCTTCTGAGGGTAAACATTTCTCATTACAGCCTGTGGGGCCACAAAATTGATTAGACTCCAGAAGGGCCACACTCCCCATTACCCACTGTGGAGCCACATTACACATTAGCACCACCTCCCATCCCAAGTGGGCCACATTTGCCAAAGCTCATTTGATGGGTCATATTCTACATTGTGCACTGATGGGCCACACTCCCCATTACCCACTGATGGGCCACACTCCCCATTACCCACTAATGGGCCACATTCCCCATCACCCACTGATGGGTCACATTCCCCATTACTCACTGATGGGCCACATTCCCCATTACCCACTGATGGGCCACATTCCCCATTACACACTGATGGGCCACATTCCCCATTACCCACTGACGGGTCACATTCCCCATTACACACTGACGGGCCACATTCCCCACTACCCACTAATGGTCCACATTCCCCACTACCCACTAATGGTCCACATTCCCCATTATCCATTGATGGGTCACATTCCCGACTACCCTCTGACGGACCACTTTCCCCATTACCCACTGATGGGTCACATTCCCCTCTGCACACTGATGGACTACATTCCCCAGTGTTCACTGATGGGCCACATTCGCCATTTTTGCCCTGAGGGGCTACATTCTAAATTACCCCTCTGAAGGGGCCGCCTTCCCCATTAAGCCTTGAGGGGCAAATATTCCCCATTAGCACCAAAGGGCTATATTCCCCATTTCCCCTCGACGGGCAAACATTCCCCATCCTCTCTGAGCGGCTGAGGGAAGAGAAGGAGAGATCCGCGCAGTTTTCACTCACTGACGTCCTGTTCCTGCGATGGAGCCGCAGCCTCAGCACCAAACGCCCGAACCCCGCCGGAATTACCCGAACACTACCGGAAATATCCGAACACTGCTGGAAGTACCCGCACGTACCGGAGATACCCGACCACTGCCGGAGATACCCGATCATCACCGGAAATACCCGGTCACTGCCGGAAACACCTGTGCACCGTGGAAAGACCCGAACTCTGACGGAAATACCCGACCGTAAGGGGAGTCGGATAATAATAACTGGAAGTATTTAAAATATGAATCTGGTTATTTATCATTTGTTGAGTGTGAAATATCGTTTTGTATAAAAACTGGCTGCATTTCACTTCGAACATATAAGACAAGACTATGGGTGGTGAGAAAGTGCAAATGCAGCAAGTGTGGCAGAGAGAGAATAACAAAGTAAACCTTTCAGTCTGAAGAAGCATTCCTGCACTCCAAATGTTAACTCTGCTTATCTCTCCACAGATGCTGAGTACCGCCAACATTCTCTGTTCCAATTCATCTCTTTGGGTCATGTTCCCACTAAACGCAGGCTCTTCCTTTTATTTTAAATTCTCCACCTAAACAATTATTTTAAACATTCATTCTAAACATCTTGTTTTACTCGCTTAGAGGGTGTTCAGTTCCTGACTTGGCTGGGCCAGCATTTATTGCCCTCCAGAAGGTGGTGGCCCACGTGCTATAGGTAGACCCACAATGGGGTCAGCATTCTTGAAGAGCTCGCAATTGAATTGTCTCCAGTTGAGCTCTTGAGGCATTCAAGAGGGCATTGGATGGTCATTTTGACAGAGATGGTGTGCAGGGATATGACAAGGTTGGCACCAGGTGATAAAACAGTACAGTAACAATGGGCTGGATGTCCTCCTGCATTATAACAATCCTATTATTCTGTGAGCTGGTTCCAGTTGTGAGCCATGAGTTAAATTTAATGGTCCAATTGGTTCCAACTCAGGTCAGCTTAAATTGAGTGACCAGGTCTTAGGAAATTTGTAAAGAAACACTTCAACTATGTGACCAGGGTGCTGGAGTAGAAGGGAGTGGTGTGATTGGGAGGTTGGGGATTGAGGAATAAGGGTAAGGGTTGTTGAGGCAAGGGTTATCAATTAAAACGTGCAGTTTGTGACATGTTTAGTCCAGTGTCCCTCTAATTTTCTTAATGGCTGCATGGGCCTCCTAGATCCATGTGCTCAGGAAGTTCCTGAATGGAAAACATTGTTACATTTAGTAAACCGACACCAACTGCTGTGCATGGAACAAGGGAATAACTGCACAACTTAGAGGGAACATTGGTTCAGTCCAGTACATGCTGCCTGTACCATGTATTCGTTAAAATTGTCTGGAAGGTGGCTGTTCCATTCAGTAGCTTATGATATATGTCAGCAAGCCAGGAGGCACACCAGTACAGCATTAGTGATAGTAGGAACTGCCAATGCTGGAGAATCTGAGATAACAAGGTGTTATCTTAATACAGCATTATACTCCTATCTCCAGAATCCTCCTTCTCAAACAAAGAAGATGCATACACATCATTATATTTTGAGTTATTCAAATGAGTCCCTATGCACACAACAATCCCCTGCATTAGCAGTTATTTACCTTCAGCAGTCTCTGTGCAAGTTCATACTCTTGAAATCATGACAGTCTGTGTTACCGAAGTTCCAGACCAGAGAGGCAGTGTATTTCTAATGCTGTTAGAAACATGACGGGTGGTGTTCAGGTGCAGTGTGTAAAGACTTTCACATTATTTTCTTTTTTTTTCGGATTATCAACTAAACTGGGAATAAGGACTCCTTTAAAACTAGCACATGCTATACTTTTTTTAAAAAGTTACTGGAACTCATTATGAGATAACAAGGTGTAGAGCTGGATGAACACAGCAGGCCAAGCAGCATCAGAGGAGCAGGAAAGCTGACATTTCGGGCCTAGACCCTTCTTCAGAAATGGGGGAGGGAAAGGGGGTTCTGAAATAAATAGGGAGAGAGGGGGAGGTGGATAGAAGATAGATAGAGCAGAAGATAGGTGGAGAGGAGACAGACTGGTCAAAGAGGCGGGGATGGAGCCAGTAAAGGTGAGTGTAGGTGGGGAGTTAGGGAGGGAATAGGTCAGTCCAGGGAGGATGGACAGGTCAAGGGGGCGGGATGAGGCTGGCAGGTAGGAGATGGGGGTGGGGCTTGGGGTGGGAGGAGGGGATAGGTGGGAGGAAGGACAGGTTAGGGAGGCGGGGACAAGCTGGGCTGGTTTTGGGATGCGGTAGGGGGAGGGGAGATTTTGAAGCTTGTGAAGTCCACATTGATAGCATTGGGCTGCAGGGTTCCCAAGCAGAATATGAGGTGCTGTTCCTGCAACCTTCGGGTGGCATCGTTGTGGCACTGCAGGAGGCCCAGGATGGACATGTCATCTAAATGGGAGGGGGAGTTGAAATGGTTCGCGACTGGGAGGTGCAGTTGTTTAGTGCGAACCGAGCGTAGGTGTTCCGCAAAGCGGTCCCCAAGCCTCCGCTTGGTTTCCCCAATGTAGAGGAGGCCACAACGGGAACAGCGGATACAGTATACCACATTAGCAGATGTGCAGGTGAACATCTGCTTGATGTGGAAAGTCTTCTTGGGGCCTGGGATGGGGGTGAGGGCGGAGGTGTAGGGGCAGGTGTAGAACTTTCTGCGGTTGTAGGGAAAAGTGCCGGGTGTGGTGGGGCTGGAGGGGAGTGTGGAGCGGACAAGGGAGTCCCGGAGAGAGTGGTCCCTCCAGAAAGCAGATAAGGGTGGGGAGGGAAAAATGTCTTTGGTGGTGGGGTCGGATTGCAGATGGTGGAATTGTCGGAGGATGATGCGCTGGATCCGGAGGTTGGTGGGGTGGTATGTGAGGACGAGGGGGATTCTGTTTTGGTTGTTATTGCGCAGAGGGGGTGTGAGGGATGAGTTGCGGGAGACGCGGTCAAGGATGTTCTCGACCACTGACGGGTGGAAGTTGCGGTCCTTGAAAAACGAGGGCATCTGAGATGTTCGGGAGTGGAATGCCTCATCCTGGGAGCAGATGCGGCGGAGGCGAAGGAATTGGGAACAGGGGATGGCATTTTTGCAGGAAGTTGGGTGGGAGAAGGTGTATTCTAGGTAGCTGTGGGAGTCGGTGGGCTTGAAATGGATATCGGTTTCCAGGTGGTTGCCAGAGATGGAAACAGAGAGGTCCAGGAAGGAGAGAGAGATATCAGAGATGGTGCAGGTGATCTTAAGATTGGGGTGGATGGTGTTGGTGAAGTGGATGAACTGTTCGAGCTCCTCATGGGAGCACGAGGCGGCACCGATACAGTCACCAATGTAACGGAGGAAGAGGTGGGGTTTAGGGCCAGTGTAGCTACGGAAGAGGGATTGTTCCACGTAACCTACAAAGAGGCAGGCATAGCTTGGGCCCATGCAGGTACCCATGGCCACCCCCTTTGTCTGTAGGAAGTGGGAGGAATTGAAAGAGAAGTTGTTGAGGGTGAGGACATGAGGACATAAGAACTAGGAGCAGGAGTAGGCCGTCTGGCCCTTCGAGCCTGCTCCGCCATTCAATAAGATCATAGCTGATCCTTTCGTGGACTCAGATCCACTTACCCGCGTTCTCACCATATCCCTTAATTCCTTTATTGTGCAAAAAAAATCTACTTTTTTTTAAAAGCATTTACTGAAGTAGTGTCAACTACTTCACTGGGCAAGGAATTCCATAGATTAACAACCCTCTGGGTGAAGAAATTCCTTCTCAGTTCAATCCTAAATCTGCTCCCTCTAATCTTGAGGCTATGCCCTCTTGTCCTAGCTTCACCTGCCAGTGGAAACATCCTCTCTACTTCTATCTTATCTATTCCGTTCACAATTTTATATGTTTCTATAAGATCCCCCCTCAATCTTCTGGATTCCAATGAATATAATCCCAATCTACTCAGTCTCTCCTCATAAGCCAACCCCCTCAACTCCGGAATCAACCTAGTGAACCTCCTTTGCACCCCCTCCAGTGCCAGTACATCCTTTCTCAAGTAAGGACGAGTTCAGCTAAGCGGATGAGGGTGTCAGTGGAGGGGGACTGGTTGGGCCTGCGGGACAGGAAGAAGCGGAGGGCCTTTAGGCCATCTGCATGGGGAATGCAGGTGTATAGGGACTGGACGTCCATGGTAAAGATGAGGTGTTGGGGACCAGGGAATTGGAAGTTTTGGAGGAGGTGGAGGGCGTGGGTGGTGTCACGAACGTAGGTAGGAGTTCCTGGACCAAGAGGGAGAAAATGAAGTCAAGATAAGTAGAGATAAGTTCGGTGGGGCAGGAGCAGGCGGAGACAATCTGAGAATCTCAGATTCTCCAGCATCTGCAATTCCTACTATATCCACCAAGTTATAGTCCAACAGGTTTATTTGAAAACAGAAGCTTTCAGAGCCTCAGTCCTTGTTTAGGTGTTAGTGAGAGAGGGAGTATCAGACACAGAATCACTCACCACCACACGCCCGCCCCCACCCCGACCCAGATACATTTCATTTTGTTCAAAAAGCACACAATTTATAGACAGTCAGTCAATGTGGTGTTTTATAAATTCCTAATTTAGAAATAAAACCAGTCTGACTCCAAACTAAAACATAAACAGTTTCTAAACAAGGTCTCATACCTTGTTTAACATGCATTGTCTGATCTAAAATGTCACCTCTTCTTTATATTGATAAAACCTTTAGTTCTCTCAGGACCATGACTTGAAAGGAATTTGGGGATTTACACATACCTTCTAACTGATGTAACAAGGTGTAGAGCTGGATGAACACAGCAGGCCAAGCAGCATCAGAGGAGCAGGAAAGCTGACGTTCCGGGTCTAGACCCTTCTTCAGAAATGGGGGAGGGGAAGGGGATTCTGAAATAAATAGGGAGAGAGGGGGAGGCGGATAGCAGATGGACAACGGAGAAGATAGGTGGAGAGGAGACAGACAGGTCAAAGAGGCGGGGGTGGAGCCAGTAAAGGTGAGTGTAGGTGGGCACTGATTTAAGATTTAACAGCATCTTAGGTGTGTTTGGTACATCCTCATCAATGGTGTGAACCTTTGACCTTTTACTTATAAATTCTGTGTCTGATACTAGCACTCAAGATACAGCAGCACGGGTACGAGACACAGCCAAATAGACGAGGCAACGGAACGACACCACCTACACACACACCAAGAACAAGAAACTGGAGAAACTTGGCATCACCACCAGCAATAACTAAGTCTACGGTCATAGAGTCATAGAGATATACAGCACATAAACAGACTTTAGGTCCAACTTGTCCATGCCAACCAGATATCCTAAATAAATCTAGTCCCATTTGCCAGCATTTGGCCCATATTCCTCTAAAACCTTCCTATTCATATACCCATCCAGATACTTTTTAAATGTTGTAATTGTACCCGCCTCCACCACACCCTCTGGCAGCTCGTTCCATACACGCACCACCCTTTGCGTGAAAAAGTTGCCCCTTAGGTCCATTTTAAATCTTTCCACTCTCATTTTAAATCTGTGCCTCTAGTTTTGGACTCCACCACCCCAGGGAAAAGACCTTAGCCATTTACCCTATCCATGCCCCTCATGATTTTTTCCACAGTTGAAGGCAGTACCACCATGGGAAAATCCATCATCAACTTATCTCACCACTCGCTTCAACCGAACGAAATCAAAGTTCTCAGACCCCATTGGTCTCACGGCAGACACAGAGGGATTCATCAGATGAATGAGACACCGGGAATTCTTCCAAAATGTCAGCAGTGAACCCACTGAGACAACCAACGAACTGGATCAGTCAACAGAGAGATCCATGGGGGAGCGGGCAAAGAAGGAGTTGGATTGGACCCCTCCAGAGGCCGTTGCCCAGGGCTTGACATGTTTGCTTAAGCCGTCAGAGCATGTGTGAACGCCAGATTTATCAGCCACACTCAAGGCAGTGCAAAACATCAGCAGGCACTGCACAACAACATCCATGCTCTCAAGACCAATCACAACATTGTCATCAACCCAGCAGACAAAGGAGGAGCCATCGTCATACAGAATAGAATAGACTACTGCAAGGAAGCGTATCGTCAGCGAACAACCAGGAACACTACAGACACCTACCTGCCGATCCAACCAAAGAACACATCAGTCAACTGAACAGGCTGGTCAAGACTTTTGTTCCAGTCCTTCAGAGTACTCTATGCCCCCTCATCCCATGTACTTCCCGCGTAGGGGCCTTGTACTACCTTCCAAAGATACACTAAGCCAACACACTTGGACATCCTATCATATCAGGCAATGGGACCCTGCATGAGAACTTCTCTGGCTATGTCAAGGGCATCTTAAAACCCATTGTGCATTGAACCCCCAGCTTCTGTTGCAACACTACAGATTTCTTACAGAAACTCAGCACCCAAGGACCAGGCGAACCAGGAACACTCCTTGTCACAGTGGACGTTTCGGCATTCTACACCAGCATCCCCCATGATGATGGCATCACTGCAATAACCTCAGTACTCAATACCACCAACTGCCAATTTCCAGATGCCATCCTACAACATATCCGCTTCATCATCGACCTTAACGTCTTCACCTTCATAACCAGTTCTTCGTGCAGACATACAGAACAGCCATGGGGACCAGATTTGCTCCCCAATATGCCAATACTTTCTTGCACAGGTTCGAACAAGATTTCTTTGCTGTGCAAAACTTCTGACCAACGCTATACACCAGATACATTGACGACATTTTCTTCCTTTGGACTCATGGTGAGGAATCACTGAAACAACTACATAGCGATATCAACAAGTTTCGTCCCACAATCAGACTTACTATGGACTACTCTTCAGAATCAGTCTCATTCTTGGACACATGCATCTCCATCCGGGACAAACACCTCAGTACATCACTTTACCACAAGCCTACGGATAACCTCACAATGCTGCACTTCTCGAGCTTCCACCCGAAACATATTAAAACAGCCATCCCTTATTGACAAGCCCTTCACATACACAGAATCTGTTCAGATGAGGAGGAATGACACCTGAAGGTATTGAAGGACACCCTCATAGGAACAGGATACAATGCTCAACTCATCAATCACCAGTTGCCACAGCAAAAAACCGTAATGACCTCCTCAGAAGACAAACACAGGATACATCCAATAGGGTCCCTTCATTATCTAGTACCTTCTGGGAGTGGAGAAACTACGCCATGTTCTTCGCAGCCTTCAACACATTATTGATGACAATGAGGACCTCACCAAGATATTCCCCACGCCTCCACTTCTTGCCTTTAATCAACCACCAAACCTTAAACAGACCATTGTTTGCAGCAAAGTACCCAGCCTTCAGGACAACATTGACCCACAACACTATACAAAGTTGTCATGGTAACCTGTGCAAGACATGTCAGATCATTGACATGGACACTACCGTTACACGTGGGAACACCACCCACCACGTGCACGGCAGATGCTCATGTGACTCGGCCAACGTTGTCTATCCCATACGCTGCAGGCAAGGATGCCCCGAGGCATGGTACATTGATGAGACCATGCAGACGCTACGATAATGGATGAATGGACACTGTGCAACAATCACCAGACAGGAATGTTCCCTCTCAGTCAACATTCCCTCTCGGGCAACATTTCAGCGATTAAGGACATTCGGCCTTGGATCTTCGGGTAAACATTCTCCAAGGCGGTCTTCGAGATACACAACAACACAGATTCATCAAGTAGAGGCTGACAGCTAAGTTTGGTACTCATTAGGATGGCCTCAATCAGGATCTTGGGTTCATATCACACTGCAGGTGACCCACACACACTCTCTCCCCTATGCATGCACACACAGACACACACAGACAGACAGACACACACACACACACACACACACACACACACACACACACACGTGAATTTATGCAGTGAATTTGTATTTGCAGATACATTTTATTTTCTTCAAAAGCACACAATTTATAGACAGTCAGTCAATGTGATGTATTACAAATTCCGACTTTAGAAATTAAACCAGTCTGACTCCAAACTAAAACACAGTTTCTAAACACAGTCTCACACTTAACATGCGTTGTCTGACTTAAAATGTCACCTCTTCTTTACACTGATAAAACCTTTAGTTCTCTCAGGACTGTGACTTGAAAGGAATTCGGGGATTTACATATACATATTAATTGATTAAAACCTTCTAGCTGATTAAAGATTTAACAGCATCTCAGGTTTGTTTAATACATCCTCATCAATGGTGTGAATCTTTGATCTTTTACTTATAAATTCTGTGTCTGATACTGCCTCTCTCACTAACTCCTGAAGAAGGACTGAGGCTCCGAAAGCTTGTGTTTTCAAATAAACCTGTTGGACTATAACCTAGTGTCATGTGATTTCAAAACTAGGAGCGTTATGGTCACCGGACCCAAAGTGCTCTCTGACTGACACTTCAATCACTTGCCCACCTCGTTTCCTAAGAGGAGGTCCAGTGTTGCACCCTCCCAAGTAGGACTCTTTACACATTGATTTAGGAAACTTTCTCGGACACATTTGACAAATTCCACCCCATCCGGGCCTTTTACGCTCTGGGTGGCCCAGTCAATACAGGGGAAATTAAGCTCTCCAACCAATACTATAGGTCTGTGCAATCTCTCTACACATCTGCTTCTCTAGTACCTGCTGGCTATTTGGGGATCTATAATACGGTCCCAACAGAGTATTCTAACCATGTGGCCTCATTTGATGACTCCTTAAGAATATCCTCTCTAAGCTCTTTTGTTATGCCCTCCCTTATCGAAAGGGCAACTTCCCCTCCTCATTAACTTGTAGTTCTGTCACGCCTGTAGCTTCTGTATCCAGCAATACTGAGCTGCCAGTCCTGCCATCCTGGGCCTCCTGCAGTGCCACAACGATGCCACCCGAAGGTTGCAGGAACAGCAACTCATATTCTGCTTGGGAACCCTGCAGCCCAATGGTATCAATGTGGATTTCACAAGTTTCAAAATCTCCCCTCCCCCCACCGCATCCCAAAACCAGTCCAGCTCGTCCCTGCCTCCCTAACCTGTTCTTCCTCCCACCTATCCCCTCCTCCCACCTCAAGCCGCGCCTCCATCTCCTACCGACCAACCTCATCCCGCCCCCTTGACCTGTCCGTCCTCCCTGGACTGACCTATCCCCTTCCTAACTCCCTACCTACACTCACCTTTCCTGGCCCCATCCCCGCCTCTTCGACCTGTTTGTTTCCTCTCCACCTATCCTCTCCTCTATCCCTCTTCTATCCGCCTCCCACTCTCTCCCTATTTATTTCAAAACCCCCTTCCCCTCCCCCTTTTCTGATGAAGGGTCTAGGCCTGAAACGTCAGCCTCTCTGCTCCTATGATGCTGCTTGGCCTGCTGTGTTCATCCAGCCCTGCACCTTGTTGTCTCGGATTCTCCAGCATCTGCAGTTCCTACTATCTCTGCCCTTCCCTCAGCCCTGTTTCTGTTATGGCTATAATATCCCAGTCCCAGAGCCAATCATGCTTTGAGCTTTTCTGCCCTACCAGTCAGACCTTGTGCATTGAAATAAATGCACTTTAAACCAGAAACCTTTTCCCTCGCTTTACTGTGCCCCTGGCTATCCTGAATAGTAAACTTGCTCTCGATGGCTAATGTATTTTCCCCTGACTTCTTGATGGCTCCTTTCTTATTCAGAGGCGCATCCCCACCCACACCACACCCCCCACCCGCCAAACTAGTTTAAACCCTCCCAGGTAACACTAGCAAATCTCCCCGCGAGGGTATTGGACACCCTCCAGTTCAAGATTATACTGGTTGAATCTACCTGAGAAGAGATCTTAATGATCCTGCCCCCTATACCAGCTCCTCAGACACGCATTCATCTGGCCTATCTTTCTATTTCTATTCTCACTGGCGCGTGGCACTGGGAATAATCCAGAGATCACTACCCTTGAGGTCTTGCTTTTTAACTTCCTACCAAACTCCCTATACTCATTTTGCAGGACCCCATCCTTTTGTCTACCCATGTCATTTGTACTGATGTGCACAATGACCTCTGGCTGTTCAGCAACCCCCTTCGGAATGTTCTGCACCCGCTCAGAGACATCCTTGATCTTGGCACCCGGGAAACAACACACCATCCTGGTCTCTCTTCTGTGGCCACAGTATCTCCTGTCTGTCCCCCTCACAATTGAGTCTCCTATCAGTATTGCTCTGTCTGACTGTACCCTTACCCTCTGAGCCTCAGTATCAGTCACAGTGCCACTGACCTGAGTGCTGCAGCTGCTAGCCCCTGATAGGTCATCCCTTTCAGGGGCTAGCAGGGAGTCTGTGTACTATCTACAAGATGCACTGCCAAAGATCGCCAGCCAGCACCTTCCAAACTCACAGCCACGTCCATTTAGAAGGACAAGGTAAGCAGATACATGGGAACACCGCCACCTGCTGGTTCTACTCCTGACTTGAAATAATATTGCCATTCTTTCACTGTCGCGAGATCAAAATCCTAGAATTTCCTCGCTAAGGAACATTGAGGGTCAACTCACAGCAGATGGACAGCAGCGATTCAATAAGACAGCCCACGACCATCTTCTCAATGGTAACTAGGGATGGGCAAGAAATGCTGGCCAGGCAGCGACACCCACATCCCACAAATGAATATAACACAGACTGATTAGTTATGACCATATTCACTTGTGTGTGGACGAATGAGGAGGGATCTCATTGAACTCTATAAAATTCTAACAGGACTAGACAGTGTAAACACAGAAGTAATGTTCCCAATGAATGGGGAGTCCAGAACCAGGGGTCACAGTTTAAGGATACAGGGTAGGCTGTTTAAGACTGAGATGAAGAGAAATTCCTTTGCCAGAGAATGATGAGCCTGTGGAATTCTTGCCACAGAAAGCAATTGAGGCCAAAACATTGAATGTTTTCAGGAAGGAGACAGATATTGTTCTTCGGACTATAGAGATCGAAGACTATGGGGCAACAGCAGGAACAGGGGACTGAGTAGTATGATTGAACATGATCATATACAATAATGGAGAAGGATCAAAGGGCAGAATGACCTACTCATGCTCCAATATTCTATATTTCTACATTCGTACATTACACACTTCTATTCCTTAACCTTTTTCTGTTCCTTATTTCTGTGTTTCTATGATACTAAAAAAGTAAGTTGCAATGAAAAAAATATATATATATGGATAGGTTAGGTGAATGCATCAAAATTTGCCAAATGGAGTTTAACATGGATAAGTGTGAGGTTATGTATTTGGCCGGAAGAATAAAATGGCAATTTATTATCTAAATGGGAGAAAATTCAAAATGCTTTGGTGCAGAGGGTTCTGGGTATTCTTGTCAAAGGTACAGCAGGCAATAAGGAAGCCAAATGGAATTTTGGCATTTATGGTTAAAGGAATGGACTATAAATGTTGTGTATGGCATTGGTGAGACCACACTTGAAATTCATGGTACAGTTTTGATCTCCTTACTTGAGGAAGAATGTAATTGCAT
This sequence comes from Rhincodon typus, assembly GCF_021869965.1. Classification (NCBI taxonomy): domain Eukaryota; kingdom Metazoa; phylum Chordata; class Chondrichthyes; order Orectolobiformes; family Rhincodontidae; genus Rhincodon; species Rhincodon typus. The sequence continues at coordinate 532,119 of NC_063339.1, forward strand.
TGGAGGCAGTTCAGAGAAGATTCATTAGATTAATTCCAGAGATGGAAGGCTCTATTTATGAGGAGAGATTGAGCAGTTTAGGCCTTTCGTCACTACAGTTTAGAAGTATGAGAGGAGATTTGTGGGTCAATCTAGAATAAGAGGTGATAGTTGCAGTCTAAGGGATGGCAGATATAAAACAGAGGTGAGAAGGATTACTTATCTCAAAGAGTCATGAATCTGTGGAATTCACTGTCCAAGAAAGAGGTGGACATCGAGACAGAGGAATAAACTTAAGGAGGAGGTAGACAGATTTTTAATGAGAAACACACTGAAGGGTTTTGGGGACTGGGCAAGAAAGTTAAGTTGAGGCCAGGATAACAAGGCGTAGAGCTGGATGAACACAGCAGGCCAGGCAGCATCAGAGGAGCAGGAAAGCTGACGTTTCGGGTCTGGACCCGTCTTCAGAAGGGGTTTCTGAAGAAGGGTCCTGACCCGAAATGACGGCTTTTCTGTTCCTCTGATGCTGCCTGGCCTACTGTGTTCATCCAGCTCCACACCTTGTTATCTCAGACTCCAGCATTGGCAGTTCCTACTATCTCTAAGTTGAGGCCGGGATGTGATCAGCATGATAATATTAAATGGTTGAGTAGACTCAAGGGACAGAATTCCCTACTCCTAGTTCTAATATTTTCTTTCTCTCCTTGTTGCTGCTTTACACACTGCTTCTTTAAAATTCACTCGTGGGACTTGGGCATCGCTGGCTGGGCCCAGCATTTATCGCCCATCCCTAGTTGTCCTGGAGAAGGGGGTGGTGAGCTGCCTTTAGTGAACCACTGCAGTCGTCCTGCTGTGGGATGATCCACAGTGCCCTAAAGGAGGGAATTCCAGGGTATTGACCCAGTGAAACTGAAGGAACGGTGATATATTTCAAGTCAGGAGAGTGAGTGGCTTGGTGGTGTTCCCATGTATCTTCTGTCTTTGTCTTTCTAGATGGAAGTGGTCGTGGGTTTGGAAGCTGCTGTCTAAGTGTCTTTGGTGAATTTCTTCAGTGCATCTTCTGGATGGTACACACTGCTGCTACTGAGCGTCAGTGGTGGAGAAAATAGATGCTCATGGATGTAGTACATGCTTTGTCCTGAATGTTGCCAATTGGGGAGGTGATGGCCTAGTGGTATTATTGCTAGACTATTAATCCAGAAACCCAGTTGATGTTCTGGGGACCCAGGTTCAAATCCCACGGTGGCTGATGGTGGAATTGGAATTCAATAAAATATCGGGATTTTCCAACAATCGACAATGATTTCATGATGATCAGTAGATTCTTAATTCCAATCTGGTTCACTAATCCCCTTCAGGGGAGGAAATCTGTCACCCTTACCTGGTCAGACCTACATGTGACTCCAGACCCACAGCAATGTGGTTGCGTCTCAGTTGCCCTCTGAAATGGCCTAGCAAGCCACTCAGTTGTACCAATCACTACAAAGTCTCAAAGAAATGAAACTGGATGGATCACCTGGCATCGACCTAGGCACTGGAAAAGACAATGGCAGAAACAGAAACAATGGCTGTCAACCCTGCAAAGTCCTCCTCACTATCATCTGGGGGTTAGTGCCAAAATTGGGAGAGCTGTCTCACAGACTAGTCAACCAACACCCTGACAAAGTCATACTCACAGAATCATACCTTACAGACAATGTCCCAGACACCGTCATCACCATCCCTGGATATGTCCTGTCCCACCAGCAGGACAGACCCAGCAGAGGGGGTGGCACAGTGGTATACAGTTGGGAGGGTGTTGCTCTAGGAGTCCTCAACATTGACTCTGGACCCCATGAAGTCTCATGGCTTCAGGTTAAACCTGGGCAAGGAACCCTCTGGCTGATTATCACATATCCACTCAGATACGGTCCTCCCTCAGCTGATGAATCAGTACTCCTCAATGTTGAACAACACTTAGACAAAGTACTGTGGATGGGAAGGGCACGAAATGTCCTCTGGGTGGGGGATTTCAATGTTCACCACCAAGAGTGGCTCAGCAACAGTACTACTGATTGAGCTTGTCGGGTCCTAAAGGATATAGCTGCTAGACTGGGTCTGTGGCAGAGGGAAAAACATACTTGACCTCATCCTTACCAATCTGCCTGCTGCAGTTGCATCTGTCCATGACAGTATCGGTAAGAGTGACCATCGCACAGTCCTTGTGGAGACAAAGTCCTGCCTTCACATTGAGAATAACCTCCATCGTGTTGTGTGGCTCGATCATCATGCTAAATGGGGCAGACTTTGCACAGATCTAGCAACTCAAGACTGGGCATCCATGAGGCGCTGTGGACCATCAACAGCAGCAGAATTGTACTCCAGCACAATCTGTAACCTCATGGCCCGGCATATCCCCCACTCAGCCATTACCATCAAGCCAGGGGATCAACCCTGGTTCAATGGAGAGTGCAGGAGGGCATGCCAGGAGCAGCACCAGGCATACCTGAAGATGAGGTATCAACCTGGTGAAGCCACTAAACAGGACTACTTGCACACCAAACAACGAAAGCAGCAAGTGATAGACAGAGCTAAGTGATCCCACAATCAGATCTAAGCTCTGCAGTCCTGCCACATCCAGTTGAGAATGGTGGTGGACAATTAAACAACTCACTGGAGGAGAAGGCTCCACAAATATCCCCATCCTCAATGATGGAAGAGCCCAGCACATCAGTGCAAAAGATAAGGCTGAAGTATTCGCAGCAATCTTCAGCCAGAAGCACCGAGTAGATGATCCATCTCGGCCTCCTCCAGGAGTCCCCAGCATTACAGATACTAATCTTCAGCCAATTCAATTCACTCCACATGATATCAAGAAATGGTTGGAGACACTGGATACTGCAAAGGCTACGGGCCCTGACAACATTCCAGCAATAGTACTGAAGACTTATGCTCCAGAACTTGCCGCTCCCCTAGCCAAGCTGTTCCAGTACAGTTACGACACTGGTATCTACCCGATAATGTGGAAAATTGCCCAACTATGTCCTATACACAAAAAGCTAGACAAATCCAACCCGGCCAATTACCGCCCCGTCAGTCTCCTCTCGATCATCAGTAAAGTTTTGGAAGGTGTCACTAGCAGTGCTATCAAGCAGCACTTGCTCAGAAATAACCTGCTCAGTGACGCCCAGTTTGGGTTCCGCCAGGGCCACTCAGCTCCTGATCTCATTACAGCCTTGGTTCAAACATGGACAAAAGAGCTAAATTCCAGAGGTGAGGTGAGAGTGACAGCCCTTGATATCAAGGCTGCATTTGACTGAGTGTGGCATCAAGGAGCCCAAGCAAAACTGGAATCAATGGGTATCAGGGGGCAAATGCTCCAGTGGTTGGAGTCATACCTGACACATAGGAAGATGGTCGTGGTTGTTGGAGGTCAATCATCTCAGTTCCAGGACATCTCTGCAGAAGTTCCTCAGGGTAGTGTCCTAGACCCAACCATCTTCAGCTGCTTCATCAATGCCCTTCCCTCCATCATAAGATCAGAAGTGGGGATGTTCGCTGATGATTGGACAATGTTCAGCACCATTCGTGACTCCTCAGATACTGAAGCAGTCCATCTTCACATGCAACAAGATCTGGACAATATCCAGGCTTGGGCTGACAAATGGCAAGTGACATTCGTACCACACAAATGGGTCCATTGGTCCTTCTGATCAAGATCCCATTGCACTCTGAGGTAACCTTCTTCACTGTCCACTGCGCCTCCAATTTTGATGTCATCTGCAAACTTACCAACCATACCTACAGCCAAGCCATTTATATAAATGATGAAAAGCAGTGGACCCATGATCTAACCTTGCTAACCAGTCTACCATGAGGAACCTTGTCGAACACTTTACTGAAGTCCATGTAGATCACGCAAACCACTCTGCCCTCATCAATCCTCTTTGTTACTTCTTCCAAAAAACTTGCTAGTGGTCTGGGCTCTATACTCTTAGCAAGTTATATTATCTTATATTCATATTGACTGACAGCTGAAGTAAAAACAGAAAATGTTGGAGAAACTCAGCAGACCTAGCAGTATCTACAGAGAAAGTCCAATGGCACTTCTTCTAAAGAAGAGACAGACCAGACTTGAAACCTTAACTCTGTTTCACTCTCCAGAGATGCTGCCAGACCTGTTGAGCTTCTCCAGCACTTTCTGCTTTTATTTCAGATCTTCGGCATCTGCAGTATTTTGTTTTAATTCCCTAGCTCATTAGCCAGCTGCTTATCGGGCTAGCTGTACAGAAAATATGATGGAGACCTTTTTATATGACAGTGCCACACTCGTGATGTCATCTAGCTGTCTTAAAGGTATAGTACCTTAATAATATAGCATGATGGGCCAAATGGCCTCCTTCTCCATTGTATGATTTGATGACTCCATGGATGTTATGAGATTCCACACACTATGATAAAAATGGCAATACTAGAGACAGGATAACATTCCAAATGGAGACTGGAGGGATCTGTTTAAATAGTAGATATGTGGCTTCGTTTATACACAGTGACTGAAGCACAGGCTGTAACTGCAGAGGTTGCAGTTTGTGGTTACAGCCAGTTGGGGAGCACCGTAACACTGGGCCCAGGAGCAAGGACACAATCGCAGGGCAGGAGGTTCTGAGCTGCAGGGTTCAAACACAGACACCGGATCGGGGCACAGGATAACGAACACATCTCAGATCCAGGTACTGCATCCACAACATCCATCAGCAAGAAGGGCAGTGAGAGCTCACAGCACCATTATCACCACCGGTATTTATTCTTAGCTCTTTAGAAAGACACAGTGCTTCACATCATCTTCAGAAAGACTGCTGTCTGCAGCAGGGCCAGAGAGAGAACGAGAGAGAGAGAGAGAACAATAGAAGCAGTCTGATAAATGACAGACTGACTACAGTCATCACAAACAAAAATGAAACCCACATAAAGGTATCCTCATGCAGAAAGACAGAGGGAGAGACGGGCCCGGAAAGAAAGAGTCAGAGAGACAGAGAAAGAAATAGAGAGGGATACAGAAGAAACCAAGAGACAGACAGACATAGAAAATCAGAGATAGTGAGAGTTTGCAAGAAAACAGAGAAGGAGCCAGGGAGCTTAGAGACACAGAGAAAGACAGACATGGGTCAAACAAGGTGAAATACTCAGCGAGAGACACAGACAGTAATACAGAGGGACATGCAGAGAAAGACAAAGGCAGAAGACAGGCAGAGACAGAAGATAGATTGATGGATAGACAGCAAGAGCAGGCAGAGGCAGAGAGCACAGGGTTACATGGACAAAGGGCACAGAGACAAGGAGAATGAGAGATAGAGAGAGACCCAGAGTAAAAGCAAGAATAAAGCTTGTGAAAATGACAAAATAAAAAATGAATGTAGAGGATATACGATCAAAACAGCAACACCGTGTGAAACAGAGTCAGCAGAGAGGCAGATAGAGACAGATAGAGATATGCTCAGCGTTAATCCATGTTCAGGATGTTTACCATTAACTAGCTTCACTGTTAACCATGCTTTTCCACACCCACTATTAATAAGGCTTATCATTAATCACAGTCACTGTTAACCATGCTCACTATATGGCCCTGCTCTCCAGTGATCTGCCTATAGCTCTCTCTCTGTCACTCTCTCTCTTTCTCTCCCTCCTTCAGTCCCTTTATCCTATCCTTGTACCTCACTGCAGGCTGATGCCAGCTTTTCTCTCTGTTACACACATTGTCAGTCTCTAAACTCACCTCAGTGTCTATGAGATTCAGTGACAGTCTGTCTTCATTAGCAGCTTTCTCCACTGGACAGACAAGTTCCAGATCTTGGGAATCTGAATGGAAAAAGGGACGAGAGGGAGGTTGTGGTGAGGAGGGAGTGGGGTTGGAGGAATGAAAGGAGGGTGGCCTTTCGGCCATCATCAACAGCTTCTCAGTTCGACAGCATATGGGATAAGGAGGAAATAGATGTGAGAAGAAAGATTGGGAATAATGTGATGAGGGTATTGTCATCTTCGATGGATTTAGCCTTGTCCCTGGACTTGCCCTCGGCAATAGTCCTTTCATTGTGACAGACAGCATCTCCTTCATTGGGATTGGAGCAGGCCAGATGTCCCTCTCTCCCTTTGGATCATGCTGCCTCATGAAACCCCTACACTTGGGAAAAGAGGGACATGAGTCAGGGAGTGTGGAGCAATGTATTGGGTACTGTGGCTGTCATGGTTGAATATCTGACAGTGTGGGCACACTGGGAGCTGTGGGTGTGTGGTCTGTAACAATGTTAGTATTTAGGGGGGAGCTGAGAAACTGAATGAGTGGTGAAGGCTGATTGATCGAGACTGTTGGTAGCCAATGATGAAGGAGGTAAACTTGGCAGTAAATGGGTGTGATGGGTGCAGTTCTGTGACTGTGATATGTGAAGATAAATTGAATGGTATTGTCCACTCTGTGAAACAATTAAACATATCCAGCACCTTGGCACTAACAGTCCGACATTGAGCTCCATGGCTATGGTTTCCACTGCTATCTCATTGTGACTGGAGGGTCTCTGTACCCCTGAGGATACAGAACCAGGATCCAGTGTTGTGTAGGAAAACCTCAAAGGGGCAGGGTCTCTCTCATGGTTGTACATGATGCATCAAAACCTCCAGCAACCGTGATAAAAGCCAATACTGCAGCTGCTGAAAATCTGCAGTGATAACAAAAACTGCATTCAAGGGGAATGTATTAAATAGAGAGGTCTTACTAAAATTATTTCTTGCTATAAGTAAAGATATATTGGCATTGGAAGTAGTCCAGAGAACGTTCACTAAGTTGATACCAGGTATGGAAGAATTGTCTTACAAGGAAGTTGAGTAGATTAGGTCTGTACTTGTTGGAATACAGAAAACTGAGAGGTGACTTTATTGAAACATATAAGATTCTTTGGGCTTGGAAAGGCAGATGCGGTGAGGTTGGTTCCCTTTGTGGGAAAGTCTCAGACCAGAGGGCAGAATCTCAGAGTAAGGGATTGCCCATTTAAGATGTGATGGGGAGGAATTTTGACTCTCAGAGGGTTGTGAATCTGTGGAATGCTTTACCACAGAGTGCTGTTGAGGCTAGGGCATTGAATACAGTCAAGGCTGAGATAGATTTTTAATCAGTAAGGTGATGAAAGGTTATGGGAAAAGGACAGTAAAGTGAAGTTGAAGATTATGAGATCAGTCATGATGTGCATGAATGGCACAGCAGTCTTGATGGGCTGAATGGCCTATTTCTGGCCCTACATTTTATGGACTTATACTCAGCAGTTCAAAGAGCTTCTGTAATAAGGAGTGGAAATGTGAATAGCTGCTGTTGTCTGAGAACAATGACAGTAGAACAAAAATCAATGATAAAAGGAAATAAAGTGGGATGAGACATTGCATTTTAAAATTGTTGAATTCAGCGTTGAGTCCAGAGGCTGTAATTTGCCTCATTGAAAAATGAGGAGCTGTTCCTCAAGCTTACATTGAGCTTCACTGGAACACGACAGGAGGCTGAAGATTGAGAAGTCAGAGTGAGAGCAAAATAGAGAATTTAAATAATAGGCAATCAGAAGCTTAGGGTTACACTTGCAAAATTAAAGACAGTATTCCACCGAGGCCTCCATTGATCTCTCCAGTGTTGAGGAGACCACATCATGAGTACTGCACACAGTTTTCTGAATTAAAAGAAGCATAAATAAATTGCTACTTCACCTGGAAGCAGCGTTTGGCACTTTGGAGAATGAGGAGGTAAAGAACAGGAGTTCCATTTCCTTTTGTTGTTGGATGGTGTTGAGGGAGGGGAGGGGTGTTGTTGGCAATGACAGGAGTGGACCAGGGTATCACGGTGAAAACCGTGCCTTCAGGATACAGAAAGGGAAAGGGGAAAGGAAGATGTGGGTGGTGGTGACATCAGGCAGGGAATGATACTTGACCTATGGGATCTTGCCTCTTATTTCAGTAACCTCAAATCCAGGCCCAATCTGCTGGGGAGGTTTTCCTCTACTGGATGGTCTCTAGATGCAGTAGGCATAGAGGGATGGCCTGGAGCATGGCTCCCTGTTTAGTGCCCTCCGGATGGCAGACACACCTCTCCCCATCACTCTTGGAAACTGAAGATGAACTGGAAACCCCAGCGGCAGCAACAAAACTCTTAGGAGTCCAGTGGGTTGTCCATCTTGTGGGGGTTGGGATTCCCAAACACGTTTCTTGTAAAATGACCAGCCCTAGGAATGATGTTAGTTGATCGGCACACCAACTGGTAATGGTATTTTTGAACTCCATCCTGCTCCGTTTCTGATCATGCAGGCCCAGAGATTCTCTTTCGTGTGAGATTAAACACCATAATTTTGTAGAATGCTTTTCTTAGCATCTGACAAATAGAAAGTTCTGGTTTTCAGAGAATTGCAGAGCACTTTTTGACACAATTATGGCCACAAATTCTACATAGACCAATATACGTAGATATATTGATTGGAAAGTGTGGTAGAAGTTTATAAGATTGTGAATGGCATGGATAGAGTGGAAAGTATAAGGCTTTTTCCCAGGGTGGAGGGGTCAGTTACTAGGGGACACAGGTTCAAGGTGCAAGGCGGGGGGAAGTTTAAAAGAAATGTGCGAGGCACGTTTTTCACACAAAGGGTGGTGAGTGCTTGGAACACGCTGCGAGAAGAGGTGGTGGAAGCAGACACAATAGCAGCATTCAAAGAACAAAGAACAAAGAAAATTACAGCACAGGAACAGGCCCTTCGGCCCTCCAAGCCTGCGCTGATCCAGATCCTCTATCTAAACCTGTCGCCTATTTTCCAAGGATTTGTATCCCTCTGCTCCCTGCCCATTCATGTATCTGTCTAGATACGTCTTAAATGCCGCTATCGTGCTCACCTCTACCACTGGCAACACGTTCCAGGCACCCACCACCCTCTGCATAAAGAACTTTCCACGCATATCTCCCTTAAACTTTTCCCCTCTCACCTTGAAATCATGACCCCTAGTAAGTGAGTCCCCCACTCTGGGAAAAAGCTTCTTGCTATCCACCCTGTCTATACCTCTCATGATTTTGTAGACCTCAATCAGGTCCCCCCTCATCCTCCGTCTTTCTAATGTAAATAATCCTAATCTACTCAACCTCTCTTCATAGCTAGCGCCCTCCATACCAGGCAACATCCTGGTGAACCTCCTCTGCACCCTCTCCAAAGCATCCACATCCTTTTGGATTCAAGAAGCACCTGGACGAATACATGAATAGGAAGGGAATAGAGGGATACAGATCCTGTAAGTGACAACATTTATAGTATGAAAGAGCAAAATGATTTGGTACAGGCTTGGAGGGCTGAAGGGCCTGTTCCTGTGTAGTTGTTCTTTGTAAGTCAGATTAGAATGTCTGGTCAGCACGGGCAAGTTGGACTGAAGAGTCTGTTTCTGTGCTGTATGAACAAAGACAAAGTTGCTGGAAAAGCTCAGCAGGTCTGGCAGCATCTGTGAAGGAAACAAGTTCTGAGGAAGGGTCACCGGACCCAAACTGTTAACTCTGTTTTTATCTTCACAGATGATGCCAGACCTGCTGAGCTTTTCCAGCAACTTCTGTTTGTGCTCCTGATTTACAGCATACATAGTTCTTTCAGTTTTTATTCTATGCTGTATGACTCTGACATATTAGCATGGAAAATTAAAGCACTTGGAATTGGGGGTAGCATACTGAAATGTGTTGAGAACTGGTTGACAGAAACAAAGAGTATACATGAATTCAGGGGAGGAGATGGCCCAGTGGCATTATTGCTGGACTGTTAATCCAGAAACCCAGGTAATATTCTGGGGACCTGGGTTCAAAACCTGCCACGGCAGATGGTGGAATTTGAATTCAATAAAATTCTGGAATTAAGAATCTAATGATGACCATGGATCTGTTGCTGATTATCAGAAAACCCCACCTGGTTCACTAATGTCCTTTAAGGAAGAAAACTGCCATCCTTACCCAGTCTGGCCTACATGTGACTCCAGACTCCAAGTTGACTGTTAACTGGGCAAATAAGGATGGGTGACATGGCCAGCAACACCCTTGTGACTTGAATGAATTTTAAAAATGGCTTTTATCCCCCAAGTGACAGTCTAGGACCCCAGCTATTCACAATATGTACATAATTATTTAGGAAACTATATGTCATATCTCCAAGTTTGTAGATAAGAAAAAGCTGGGTGGGAGGGTGAGCTGTGAGGAGGATGCAGAGATTCATAGAATCCCTACAGTGTGGAAACAGGCCCTTTAGCCCAACAAGTCCACAACGACCCTCAGAGCATCCCCCTATAACCCATCTAATCTATACACCCCTGAACACTATGGGCAATTTAGTATGACCAATCCACCTAGCCCGGACATCTTTGGACTGTGGGAGGAAACTGGAGCACCCGGAGGAAACCCATGCAGATACAGGGAGAATGTGCAAACTCCACACACACAGTCGCCCAAGGGTGGAATCAAACCCGGGTCCCTGATGCTGTGAGGCAGCAGTGCTAACCACTGAGCCTCCATGTTGCAATGTGAATTGAACAAGCTGATTCAGTAGGCAAATGTATGACAGATGCAGTAAAATGTGGATAACTGTGAGGTCATTCACTTTGGGAGTAAAAACAGGCAGGCGATTTATTATCTAAATGGAGACAGATTGAGAAAGAAGGGGGTGCAATGAGACCTGGGTGTCCTCATACATCAGCCACTGAAAGTAAATATGCAGATGCAGCAGACAGTGAAGAAGGAACATGGTATGTGGGCTGTCATAGTGAGAAGATTTGAGTACAGGAGCAGATGTATCCTGCTGCAACTATACAGAACATTGGTAAGACCACACCTGGAGTAGTGTGTGTAGTTTTGGTCTCCTTATCTGAGAAAGGGTATTCTGGGCATTGAAGGAGTGCAGTGAAGATTTGACAAAACTGTTTCCTGGGTTGGCGGGACAGATGTATGGGAAGAGACTGGATTATTTAGGACTATATTCGCTACGGTTTAGAAGAATGAGGGGGGTTCTTGTAGAAACCTATAAAATTTTAACAGGATTAGATATGGTATATGCAGGAAGGATGTTCCCAATGACGGGGGAGAACAGAATCAGGAGTCACAATCGAAGGATATTGGGTAAACTGTCAAGGACTGAGACGAGGAGACATTCCTGAGGAAGAGTCAGTGGACCCGAAACATTAACCTTCTTCACAGATGCTGGCAGACCTGCTCAGCTTTTCCGGCAACTTCTGTTTTTGTTCATAAGGAGACATTTCTTCACTCAGACAGTGGTGAACCTGTGGGATTCTCTGCTACAAGAAACTGAGAGGCCAAGATATTGAAGACTTTCAACAAAGGTATAGATATAATTCCTAGGACCAAAGGGATCAAAGGATATGGGGAGAAAGCAGGAACAAGGTACTAAACTGGATTATTAACCTCGATCATTGAAATAGCTCCTCGGGGGCCAGTATCCCATCACCAAGTCACCCTTTATTTATACGTGGAGAGTCCTTGACACTGATCCAGCTCCCTCAGAGCCAGCTCTCAGACCAAGCAGAAACCCTGTCACTTCGGTTTATATCTGTCAGCCAGGGATCCCTGATTGGACCAGATTAACAGATCCATTCAGGGAACTCATGTTCTATGAGGTCTACCTGGCTGACATTATTACACCCACTGCATCCTTCCCCCTCTGAGTCTGAGGACAGAGGCCAGTTCTTTTTTTTTAAACAGTTCCTCCTGGGGTCACATTCCTCCAACTTTGTCTCTGAGATGAGCAGTAACGCAAAGTAGCTTGCCTCTTGCACCCAGTGCATCTCAGAAGAAATTCATTCTCTTCTTCAGGTGGCAAAGGCATCAAAACAGTGACATCTGCCATGTCCACCTCAGATTCTGAGGTATCTTCAATGCTTGACAGAGAGGGAGAACCCATGGGTTCCAGAACAGTCAGAAAGACTGTTAAGGAGCCAGGTACATTTTTCCCTTACACTGTGAGTTTATACCTTTCATATGGTCCATGTGCTTGTTCAGGACAGTTGCACCTACCTGAATTTTATACATCACCGGATTTGACTTTACATCGGCCATGTCTCTTACCCACTCAGAGCTTTTTCCATAGTTCCTATACCAAACTTTGTCCCCTGAACAAAACTGTCTCATTTAGCGGAGTCTTGTGTCTGGCCTTGGCATTCCTGATATCATTTCACCCTCTCTCCGAGGTCCGGGAAGATCAGATTTAACTTGGTATGTAGTTGTATGAGGGGTAGTCTCATAATCAAATGAAACCAAGACAGTTTGGTATCGAGTAAAGCTGTAGGCTGTTTCTTTAAGCCTGCCTTCAAAGTTTTGACCGCTCTTTCTGCCAGACTATTGGGTGATTATTGGTATTGAGCTGTCCTAATTTGTAGAATATCATTTGACTTGTTGATAAACAATGGCCCATTATCTGTGACCAACACTTTGGGAGTCTGTGTATTGCAAAAGATGTGCGTAGTTTTTCTACCATAATCCCCATGTTTGATGAATGGGCTCTATGCATGTCCAGTCACTTTGAGTGGGTATCCACAATGACTAAGAACATTGAGGCCATGAAAGGGCCTGCATAGTCAACATGTAACTGGTTACAAGGCTTATCCGCCATTCTTGTGAATGTGGGGGTTCTGCTAGTGGTAATTTTTGTCCTTGTTGGCACTCTGGGCACTGCCCCACCAATATCTGCATCCAATCCTGGCCACTAGACATAATCTCTTGCCAACATCCTCATTTTGGAAACCCCTGGATGGCCCTGGTAGAGTTCAGCCCATATCTGGCTGCAACCTTTGCTCAGGACAATCACTCTTAGAACATAGAACATAGAACATTACAGCGCAGTACAGGCCCTTCGG
>NC_063339.1:545382-549378 GCF_021869965.1 Rhincodon typus
TTTCTGAAGAAGGGTCTAGGCCCGAAACATCAGCTTTCCTGCTCCTCTGATGCTACTTGGCCTGCTGTGTTCATCCAGCTCTACACCTTGTTATCTCAGATTCTCCAGCATCTGCAGTTCTTATTACGTCTGACCATTTAACTGGATTTTTATTTAGATCAGCTGTGATTTGGATGTTGCTTAAGCAATTTAACTGTCCAAAATGGGATATAAGTGGACTTTCCAGGGCATGCAGTCTTCTCGATACAAGTTCTCTTACTCAATTTAGGTTCAGTGGGACTATTTTGCTTTCTTGAGTCTGCATACCAGCAGCAACTACAATGGCTTGTTGTCCCAGACCCTGAAGAAAATTTTAACCTTTTGGCCAAGCCTTTGGCTTCACTCACGTGATATTCCCCAAGCTCAGTCAGACTGACAAGGGTGTCCACTTCAGAATACCCTGCAACTCATATGCTTCACTTGGCACATTTTCCAATGATAAAGCTAGTTGTAGTGCCTGTCTGAAGTCCAGTTGGGCTTCAGCTGTAGGTGCTTTTGCATGGTTACGTCATTAATCCCACTTACCAAACAGTCTCTCAGCATCTCATTAAGGGTTAAGTTAAAGTCGCATGCTTCTGCCAGTCACCTTAACCCAGTCAAAAATCCCGATACAGATTCCCCGGTTCTCGAATTGCTAAGTTAAACTGACAGTATCTCAGAATAAGAGGAGGCTTGGGGTCATAATATTCCTTAACTAAATCCATCACCTCTTGAAAGGTTTTAGTATCTGGTGCCTCAGCGAAAGTTAGGCTTCTAATAAGCGAAAAAGCTGCAGGTCCACAAACTGCCAGGAGAATGACTCATTGATTTTCATCTGCCTGAACGTCATTTGCCCCAAAACAGTAACACATTCTTTCCACATACTGGGCCCAGTCTTCGGCAGGATTGAATGAGTCAAGCTTCCCAAATAATGACATGATGCCAGAAATGCTAATTTCAACTCAAAGACAACTGTTGTGAGCGAATTTCTTCAGGAGCATGCTTTTCTCTCATTGCCACTGAAATAATTCCACAGAGTCTGGTATCCTGTCACCAAGTCACCCTTTATATACATGTGGAGAGTTCTTCACATTGATCCAACTCACTCAGAAAAGCTGTGAGAATGAACAGGATGTCCCACACTCCTGTACTTATCTGTCAGCCAGGGTCTCCCAGATTGGACCAGATTAACAGCCCCAATCACAGAACTCATATTCTACGATTTCCACCTGGCTCACCTTGCTACAATCACTACAATCGTAGTCAATTATGGAGAAGGCTTCAAGGGCCAAATGGCCTGCTCCTGCTCCTATTTTCTATGTTTTTAGCAGATTAGTTGTCTAACAGGAAGCAGAGGGTAGAAATAAATGATTCCTTTGTGAATTAGCAAGATGAAATAAAATGAACGGACTACCACAGGAATCAATGCTGAGTCCTCAATTATTTATAAACTATATCAATTACTTAGATTAAAAGATTGACTGTATGTTTGCTAATTTTGGAGATGCCACCCAAAAAGGGAGGAAAGTTAGTTATGAAGAGGAAGTAAGGACATTTATAGCTACAGATAGTTTAAATGAGTGGGCAAATTTTGTCAAATGTATATAATGCACCAAAGTATGAACTTGTCCACTTTGGTAGGAAGAAAAACAAAGCAACATACTATTTAAATTGGAAGGACATCATCTTTTCATTTTTCTGTATTTTTGAATGGTGAACCAAAATGCAAAAAGAACTCTGCTTTAAACCAAGGACTTTAGAAGGATTTGTTGTAATTTTAAAACTCATTGTGAGTTGTTTTGACACTGTTGCTTTGCATGGGAGGATTTCTGGACTCATCAGTGTGTATTTAGGGCAGCCTGTCGATTAGTTTTCCAATCAGGGCTGGTTGTGTGGGTCAGGAGTACTTAGCATGACAACAAATCTCTGATTGGCTCCTGGGCAGATGGACTACATGTAATCGAACAATATATGGAGGTGTAGGCCTCCAGACTAAAAAGACAGCAATGCTCCTTCCTTGCAGAAAAGTAACAAAAATTTGTAACTTCTCCCTATTATCACTCACCATTTTCTAATAAGCTACTGTCTCTGGCAGTGACTGAGAGACCAACAGCCTGTATCTTGAGTTAGGAAATGAGGGGACTTGGATGGAAGATGATCAGAAAACAGAAGGACTCAAAAGAAGCAAAAGGGCATGTCACTGAATCCTGTGGTCTGGTGCTAATGAGCTGTGTTCCCCCAATATTCCCTTCTCTGCTCAAAATATTTGTTTTTTTTGTTTGTCTGTCCATCTACATGTGTATGGGGGATTAAGAAAGGGTGGAGTTTAATGAGCTATATATCAATAATTCACAGTTTATTTGCCTGTGGTTAGAACTGATTTATTTGCAATAAATAGTGTTGTTGTTAAGTGAAGAAATCTGTTAGCCTGAGTTAAATCATGCAGGAAAATTGGGAACTTTGAGTAATTTTATTAAACCTTTAACTTTTGTGATGACCTGTGGAGTAGTGGGGCTTGGATACCAACACACTTTCCCAGGTGGGATGAGACAAAATGGAGAGAGTTTGCAGAGCTCTGAGGTACAACGTGATCAAGGTGTCCGAGTACATGAATTACAAAAAGTTAGTTTGCGGTTACAGCGAGTGATTTGGAAGGGAAATGGAATCTTGTTGTTTGTTGCAAGGGGAATGGAATATAAAAGCGGGGATACAATCAGGAATTGCTGGAAAATCTCAGCAGGTCTGTCAGCATCTGTGGAGAGAATGCAGATTTAACGTTTTGGGAACAGTGACCCTTCTTCAGAACAGTTCTATAGACTTCTATAGGTCCTTTATCTAAAGCCTCAAGAACTGGAAAGTCTGCACTGACTGAGCCTGTCTCATCCTTTCCTGACATTAAAGACTTCCAGTATCAGTCTACGAACTGCGTTGATCTAATTTTTAACCCACTGCTGTGGCCCCTCACTAGGTGGGAATAATTGTTATAATTGTTTCCTTTTGCAGGAAGGAATGTTCTAGGATGCTGAAGCTGAGAATCTTGAACATGATAGCTCCCTCATACTTTCTTGGAGTTTCCATCACCACAATGATCCTTCAGAGTTTTGTCTTCATTCCCACAATCTTTGCTGATGACTTCAGGCGCCCATGGTCTTACTATGGATGCCACTTCATTTTCTTTCTCTATATCTCAGCAAATGTTTTGGGAAACTACTTCTTGATCCTGTGGTATCCATCAGAGAGCCTTCAGTCCACCAGCAGCCTCGATGGGAGTGAACTCCTGCAGCCGGGTAGCCACTTCTGTAAGTTGTGCAGCAAAGTCATCCTGCGGAGGGACCATCATTGCTTCTTCACTGCCAACTGCATTGGGAACAGGAACATGCGTTACTTCCTGATGTTTGGCTGGTACACTTCAATCGTCTGTCTCTATTCCTTGGTGGTAGGTGTAGCATACCTGAGTGTGGAATATCATCTCTCCTTCGAGAATCCCCTCACCTTCCTCACTCTCCTGCCCCTCTCCTTCTTCCACTTCTTCTTCAGTATGATCCCGTCATTTCAGCTGTTCCTCGTGTTGATGTTGTACATCTGGTTGGGGATTGGACTCACCTGTGCTGGGTTCTGCTGCCAACAGATCCTCCTGGTGGCTCGAGGTCGTACCTGGTACCATCTGAAGAAAGGGATGCCTGCAGTACGCTGCACTCCATGGGGTGTTAATCTTCAGGATGTCTTTGGGAAACGTTGGTTGCTGGGACTTTTCTTCCCAATTCCAACAGTTCCTGTGGACCCAAAGGACAAGTAGAATTGAATTCTCTTACCATTCCCCATGCTTCCCAAACTCATTGCCCTGACCCCCTCAGCATTCCCCATGTTTCCCAAACTCACTGCCCTTACCCCCTCAGCATTCCTTATGCCTCCCAAACTCACTGCCCTTACCCCCTCAGCATTCCCCATGCTTCCCAAACTCACTGCCCTTACACCCTC
>NC_063339.1:549388-556643 GCF_021869965.1 Rhincodon typus
CCCTCAGCATTCCCCATGCTTCCCAAACTCACTGCCCTTACACCCTCAGCAATCTCCACACTTCCCTGACCTCCCCGGCATTCCCTATGCTTCCCAAACCCATTGTATTCTATGCTCAGGTTATCTTGCACAAAGAATGAGATACATTCACTTTGTCCAAAATGCCCTGAGCTTCAACAAAACTGCTAGTTGATGCAGGATACGTAGCAAATTGCTCCATCCTTACAGATTTCATCCTTCTGTTGTATTACATCTATTTTTGAAAGTATGTTGATTTACATTTTGAAAATGTTCACCACTTGTTAATACTGTGGTACAAATGTAGTGATATTGAAGATTGCTGAATACCAATCACAGGGTTGTACCTAGTGTGAGAGCTGTGTTTCACCAAAGTCACAATGTCTAAGATCAGTACACAAGTATTCCATGGACTGTTGTAAATGAGAATGTTCAGAATGGTTATAAGTGTGATTGATGATGTAGCCAAGGTCCATGCTGTACCTGCTGTACACCTGCTGTGAAAGGACAGGCCAGGTTTCAGGCAGTGCTGTTGGGTGAGATGGACTGGGGTTGGGAGTCTGCTACACAGAGTCACTTTTTCTACATTTGACATTTTGTCTGCAACTGACAGTTAGATTCTAATCTATACGTATAAAAATTATCAAAGAATGTGAAATTGTAAATGGAAACACACTAGTCTCAATAGTGGCGGTATCCAGAGCAGCTAGACTGTTAAGATAGCATTGCCTCACACAAAGCGGAGTGTAAATCTAGAACTCGCTTTTCCGAAAAACTGTTCAGATTCAGTCAATTAGGACTTTCAACACTGAGATTGATAGCATTGTGTTAAATATGAATATGAAAATGTTAATGGAGTTACATACAAATAATTACATTTGACAGTATATTAGTAGGCTGTTTAACCCATTGTGCCTGAGTCAGCCAAAATGAGCAGGTTAGATGCTGGGAACCGTATGTGAGTAACTCACCTTCTCTCTCCCCAAAGCTTGTCCACCATCTAAAAGGCAAAAGGCAGGAGTATGATGGAATACTTCCCCCTTGCCTGGATGAGTGCAGCTCCAATAATACTCAAGAAGCTTGACACCATCCAGGACAAAGCATCCCACTTGATTAGTACCACATTCACAAATATCTACTCCCTCCACCACCGACGCTGAGTAGCAGCAGTGTATACTAGCTACATGATGCACTGCAGAAATTCACCAAAGATCCAAGCTCATGACCATTACAATCTAGAAGGGCAAGGGCAGCAGATACATGGGAACACTACCACATGCAAGTTCCCCTCTAAGCCACTCCCCATCCTGACTTGGAAATATATCGCCATTACTTCAGTGTTGCTGGGTCAAAATCTTGGAATTCTCTCCCTAAGGGCATTGTGGGTCAACCCACAGCACATGGACTGCAGTGGTTCAAGAACGCAGCTCACCATCATATGTAAAATCACAGAATCCCTACAGTGCAGCACATCAAGTTTCCACTGACCCTCCAAAGGGCACCCCACTCTATCCCTGTAATCCCACATTTACCATTGGGTAATCCACCTAATCTGCACATCCATGCATACTATGGGGCAATTTAGCATGGGCAATCCACCTAACCTGCACATCTCTGGACTATGGGAGGAAACTGGGGCACTGAACAGAAACCCACGCAGACATGGGGAGAATGTGCAAACTCTACACAGTCACCCGAGGGTGGAACTGAACCTGAGTCCCTGATGCTGTGAGGCAGCTAGGCTAGCCAATGTGCATAATGCTGCCCACTTGTTGAAGGAAACTAGGAAAGGGCAATAAATGATGGTTCAGCCAGCAATACCCACATCCTGTGAAGAAATAATCAAAAAAGTACTATGAAGTCTAACAGTCCAGCTCTCAGCTCATAGCTCGGCAGCTCTTATGTTTTGTTAGTCAAGTGCATTTCTAAGTATTACTTAAATGCATCGAAGGTTTCTGCCATCTGTCCACTCTTTACGCTCTCTTAACAGCAATAGGCCCATTTTATCCCATTTCTCCATGTCCTTCAGAATTTTATCCACCTCAGTTAAATCTTCCTTCAGCCTTTTCTTTTCTTCAAAAGTCAAACCTAGCTTATCCAAACTTGTCTCATCACTGACGCTCTCCACTCCAGCCCTGGTAACATTCTCATTAATCTCTGCACTTCATCTAGTGCAATCATATCGCACCTGTTGTGCAATGATCACAGCTGTATTCAATATTTTAGCTGTGGTCGAACTAGTGTTTTATACAATTACAACATAACCTCTGTTCTCTTATATACTAGGTCTGAGCTGATTAATAAAAAGTATCCTGCAAGCCTTAATTTCCTGAACAATCTGCCCCACAATCATCATCTACATTTTTCTTGCCTTGGTTGACCTCCCCAAATACATTACCTCATACTTCACCAGGGTGAATTCCATTTGCAACCTGTCTGCCTACCTGCCCAGTCCATTGACATCTCCCTGCCATCTGCAGTTTTGTTCCGCACTCAAAACACACAAGTAATTTTTGTACCATCTGAAAATATATTAATCACAGCAATTAAAATTAATCTGAATGATTGACACATATAATAAAGGCTGACCCCTGCATAACCCCAATGGAAATAGTATGAAAAAAAACTTCATTGACAGTAAGCTTTGCTACTAGCACTGAGCCTACTTCGAATCTAACTTGCCCTTGGATTGAGCTTCTACATGAGCTTCTACATGAGCTTCTACTTTCCTGATCAGTCTGCCATGTGAGACTTTCTCAAATGCCTTTGTTACAACTCATTGCGGTATCATGCTGGAAATCAAGCCCCACTATTCCCAGTCATCACAAATGTCATAGATTTACATATGCAAAATTCTCCAAGTTACCTGTCTTAGACCAAGGCTGACAGAGAGCAGGGACCATGTTTCTATGCTTAACAATGATTGTCTATAATAAATAGATTCTAATAGATACAGGTAAACAATTAGGAACCATTGACACATAACTGTACTAGTTAAAACATTGACCCTCTTAAAAAATTCCCCATACCCACACATGCAGATCAGCAGAGACAAACACAAAAAAATGGGTGTCATGGGCACAGGGAAAGACGAGAAAGCCAATTCAGTAGTCCCTGTCCACATGGTTCACTAGATTGTTAGGGCTTGCTGTTCCTTGATCTCACTGGTCCAGGTACTTCCACTTGCTGTCAGAAGTGCTTACAAAGTGAAGGGTTCACCTTTACAATAAGCTTTCTCTATAATTTGTTTTTCTTCTATGTGATCTCCAAGGTCTGCATGTGCCAACAACTTCAGGAACCAGAAGTTAATGCCGAGATCGGCATCAACACACTGATTGCTGTGCACGGAAGCTCAGAGCGGTGAAACAGTTTAACAGGAGTATTGTTTATAATGTCTCTGACTTATTGGTTAAAAGCTACAGCTTGCAGCAACAGGTCAGAGGAAATCAACTGAGATAACAAGGTGTAGAGCTGGATGAACACAGCAGACCAAGCAGCATCATAGGGGCAGGAAGGCTGACGTTTCGTTGATGAAGGGTCTAGGCCTGAAACGTCACCCTTCCTGCTCCTATGATGCTGCTTGGCCTGCTGTGTTCATCCAGCTCTACACCTTATTATCTCAGATTTTCCAGCATCTGCAGTTCCTACTATCTCAGAGGAAATAAACTGTCTGTCTTCAGACTTGAGGTGCTTTTTGTTGCAAAAAGCAGGACAATTCCTTCTCTTAACAAAGGTCCAATGGCTTCTGACTAATTATTCACACCCTCAAGCTGTTTAGCCAATCACAGAGTTGTTCACAGGCAGAAGGTGTTTGTCGTTAATAATGGATTACCATTCCCCAGACTAATCAGCTAGTTGTTGCCAGGTGAATCCCACTTTGTACCCATTCCTTGGCTCCAGCTCTATCTGTAACCAGACTTCCCTGATTTCTTGAACAAACAGCTGTGTAAACAACACTTACAATGAATAATAAAACAAAGAACAGTTGATGGTGGAAATCTGAAACAAAAGCAGAAACTATTGGAGAAACCCAGCAAGTCTGGCTGCAAAGAAAGCAGAGTTAATGTTTTGAGGCCAGTGACCTTTCTTCAGGACAAATGTACAGTGAGTGTCAGGTAACTTGCTTTTAAAAAGTGCAGCAATCCTTCAACCATACTTGGTTTTTAAAACAGTCTTTTCCCCACTTCAGTCCACAAAACTCCAGAAGAATAAAATGATATGGTTCTTATACCAAAATCACTGCACTCCCAAACACATCAAAGTGAGATGGATATAACCTTCCATTAAAATAAAATTGTGATGACTGTCCTTGATTAAGCTGTGCCTTTCTAAATGATGGCTTGTGAACCATTGAGATTGGCCTGACTGGCCTAATTTTTTCCTTTTTCTTTTAAACAACAAATCAACGCAACTTTCCTCCGATCTCCTGGCACAATGCTAGTTGTAAGAGAAAATTGAAAATGATACCAGAGTCTCTACAGTTTCCTCCCTGTCTTCCTCAAAAGCCTGGGACACATTTAATTTGGAGTTGGAGATTTAGCCACTTTGAAAGATGTTAATTACTTAATGTTTTATCTCTAATTATATTTTTCACACAATACTTCACACTCCTCCTTAATGACAAAGTTTGCATCAACCCTGTTTTTTTTGTGAAAAGAATAAACATCGTGACCATGTCTTCTGCCTCCTAACCTGTTACTTTTCTGGCCTCTTACGGGTCTCCTTCTTTCCTGTTGCTGTTCTTATGTTTCCAAAACCTCAATTTTCCATAAATTTACCTGTCAATATTGTTACATGCCATTTCCTTGCTTTCCAGATTCCCTTTTTAATTAGACCTCTGCACTTTCTTTAGGCTTTCCGCAGTATTGAGGTTGAGGTAGAGTTAAGATTCCAATTGAATGGTAGACCTCGAGGATTCCCACTTCCCACGTTCTCCTTAGATCTCAGTTCTTCCCATAGCTTAACCTTTTCTGCATCAGTATGTCAGAGTAGGTAGAATCATACCTTCCACGAGTTGAAGGTTAAGCCACAGACACAGATAAATCGTGGGAGATGTAGAGGCTGTGGGATTCCTGTCACTGAGGTTATAATTTTAAACCAAGGTGGGGACAGAGGGATGTGGGAACAGGGGGTAAATATGAAGATGGCTTTCTGCTCAAATCAAGGGGAAACACTGACATTGACTGGTTCAGTTGAATGGTTCTGTTCCTATGGTGTAACCTCTGTGTTCTCCTCTTGGTATTGAATAAAGTGATTTGATTAAACTACTTGAATATTTATTTCTTGAAATAGACGGTCTCACAATCAGGTCAAACACCATCTGCATCAAGGAGCCCTGGCAAACCCAGAGTCAATGGGTATCAGGGGACAAACTGTCTGCTGGATGGAGTCATACCTGACACATGGAAAAATGGTTGTGGTTGTTGGAGGTCAGTCATCTCAGCTCAGGGACATCCCTGCAGGAGTTCCGAATGTCCTGAGCCCAACCATCTTCAGATGCTTCATCAATGATGTACCCTCCATCAGAAGACCAGAAATGAGGATCTTCACTGATAACTGCACGATATTCGATAGCATTTGCAACTTCTCAGATACTGAAGCAGACCTTGTCCAGATGCCCAGGTTTAAAAGCAAAATACTGCGGTGGCTGGGATTCTAAAACAAATACAGAGAATGCTGGGAGAAACTCACAGGTCTGGCAACATCTGTGGAGAGAGAGTGTTTTGTACTGAATAACAGGCATACAGACTCACAAAGTTAACTCTGTTTCTTTCTCTATAAGTGCAGGCAGACTTGCTGAATGTCCACATTTGGGCCGACAAGTGTCAAGTAATACTTGCTCCACACATGTGCCAGGCAATGGCCGTCTTATTCATGAGAGAATCTAACCATTGTGCCTTGACATTCAAGGGCATTACCATCACAGAATCGTCCACTATTCACATATATCGGGCTACCCAGCTACCATTGACCATAAACTAGACTAGCCATATAAATACAGTGGCTACCATGCAGTTCAGAGGCTAGGAATCCTCCAATGTTTACCTTACCACATTACTCTCTTAAGCCTATCCGCAATTTACAGAAGTCAGGAGTGTGATGGAATACTCCCTACTTGACTAGATGAGTGCAGCTCCAATAACACTCAAGATATAAAGAACAAAGAACAAAGTAAACCACAGTACAGGAACAGGCCCTTCGGCCCTCCAAGCCTGCACCAATATGCTATCTGTCACAACTAAAACCCCCTACCCCTTCCGGGAACCGTATCCCTCTATTCCCATCCTATTCATGTATTTGTCAAGATGCCCTTTAAAAGTCACTATAGTATCTGCTTCCACGACCTCCCCCAGCAGCGAGTTCCAGGCACCCACCACCCTCTGTGTAAAAAAACTTGCTTCGTACATCACCTTTAACCTTGCCCCTCGCACCTTAAACCCATGGCCCCTGGTAACTGACTTTTCCACCCTGGGAAAAAGCTTCTGACTGTCCACTCTATCCATGCCCTTCATAATCTTGTAGACCTCTATCAGGTCCCCCCTCAACCTTCATCGTTCCAATGAGAACAACCCAAGTTTCTCCAACCTCTCCTCATAGCTAATGCCCTCCATACCAGGCAACATCCTGGTAAATCTTTTCTGTACCCTCTCCAAAGCCACCATATTCTTCTGATAGTGTGGTGACCAGAATTGAACACAATATTCCAAATGCGGCCTAACTAAGGTTCTATAAAGCTGCAAAATTACCTACCAATTTTTAAACTCAGTGCCCTGGCCGATGAAGGCAAGCATGCTGTACGCCTTGTTGATGACCTTCTCCACCTGAGTTGCTACTTTCAGTGACCTGTGTACCTGTACACCAAGATCCCTCTGCCTATCAGTACTCTTAAGGGTTCTGCCATTTACTGTATATTTTCCATCTGGATTAGATCTTCCAAAACGCATTACCTCACATTTTTCCGGATTAAACTCCATCTGCCATCTCTCTGCCCAAGTCACCAACCGATCTATATCCAGCTGTATCCTTTGACAGTCCTCATCGCTATCCGCAATTCCACCAACCTTTGCATCATCCGCAAACTTACTAATCAGACCAGTTACATTTTCCTCCAAATCATTTATATATATTACAAATAGCAAAGGTCCCAACAATGTAGTCGAGGAGCATACTGAGATACAGTCTATTAGACGAGACGGGATTGAGGTTCATAAGGAGGAGGTGTTAGCAATTCTGGAAG
>NC_063339.1:591643-596783 GCF_021869965.1 Rhincodon typus
TGGATGATAATGGAATAGTTTAGGTTAGATGGGCTTCAGATTGGTTTCACAGGTCGGCGCAACATCGAGGGCCAAAGGGCCTGTACTGCGCTGTAATGTTCTATGTTCTATGCTCAATGTGGGAGCTCAAGGATGCGGCTGATGTCCCTGACTCCTATACGTGCAGGAGGTGTGTCCAGCTGCAGCTCTTGTTAGACCACATGACGGCTCTGGAGCTGCGGAAGGACTCACTTTGGAGCATCCGCGATGCTGAGGAAGTCGTGGATAGCACGTTCAACAAATTGGTCACACTGCAGATTAGGATTGCCGACGGAGAAAGGGAATGGGTGACCAAAAGGCAGAGAAAAAGCAGGAAGGCAGTGTCGGTGTCCCCTGTGGTCATCTCCCTCCAAAACAGGTATACTGTTTTGGATACTGTTGGGGGAGATGGCTCACCAGGGGAAGTCAGCAGTAGCCAAGTTCATGGCACTGTGGCTGGCTCTGCTGTACAGGAGGGCGGGAAAAAGAGTGGAAGGGCTATAGTCATAGGGGATTCGATTGTAAGGGGAGTCGATAGGCGGTTCTGTGGTTGAAAACGAGACTCCCGAATGGTACCCTTCTGAAGAAGGGTCTCGGCCCGAAACGTCAGCCTTCCTGCCCCTCTGATGCTGCTTGGCCTGCTGTGTTCATCCAGCTCTACACCTTGTTATCTCCCGAATGGTACGTTGCCTCCCAGGTGCATGGGTCAGGGATGTCTCAGATCGACTGCAGGACATTCTGAAGGGAGAGGGTGAACAACCAGCTGTCGTGGTGCATATAGGCACCAATGATATAGGTAATAAACGGGATGAGGTCCTACAAGCAGAATTTAGGGAGTTAGGAGCCAAGTTAAAAAGTAGGACCTCAGAGGTAGTAATCTCAGGATTGCTACCAGTGCCACGTTCTACTCAAAGGAGAAATTAAAGAATAGGTAGGATAAATGAGTGGCTTGAGAGATGGTGCAGGAGGGAGGGGATCAGATTTTTGGGACATTGGGACCAGTTCTGGGGGAGGTGGGACTATTACAAATCGGATGGTCTACACCTGGGCAGGACTGGAGCCAATGTCCTCGGGGCTGCTTTTGCTAACGCTGTTGTGGAGGGTTTAAACTAATGTGGCAGGGGGATGGGAACCAAATGAGGTTAGTGGGCAGTAAGGAGGTAGTAACTAAAGCCTGTAAGGAACTAGATAATGAAGTCAGTGTGACTAAGGGGAAGAGTACGCAGAGAGCAGATGATGAACGCAAAGGGATAGGTGGTCTGAGGTGCATTTGTTTTCATGCGAGAAGTGTAGTAGGTAAGGCAGATGAACTTAGGGCTTGGAGTAGTACCTGGGAGTATGATGTTATTGCTATTACTGAGACTTGGTTGAGGAAAGGGCAAGATTGGAACTAAATATCCCAGGATATAGATGCTTCAGGCGGGATAGAGAGGGAGGTAAAAGGGGTGGAGAAGTTCCATTACTGGTCAAAGAGGATATCTCAGCTGTGCTGAAGGAGGGCACTCTGGAGGACTCGAGCAGTGAGGTAATATGGGCAAAGCTCAGAAATAGGAAGGGTGCGGTAACAATGTTGGGGCTGTACTACAGGCCTCCCAACAGCGAACATGAGACAGAGGTACAAATATGTAGACAGATTATGGAAAGATGTAGGAGCAACAGGGTGGTGGTGATGGGAGATATTAATTTTCCCAACATTGACTGGGATTCACTTAGTGTTAGGGGTTTAGATGGAACAGAATTTGTAAGGAGCATCCAGGAGGGTTTTATAGAGCAGTATGTAAATAGTCCAACTTGGGAAGGGGCCATACTGGACCTGGTGTTGAGGAATGAGCCCGGCCAGGTGGTTGAAGTTTCAGTAGGGGATTACTTTGGGAATAGTGATCACAATTCCGTAAGTTTTAGAATACTCATGGACAAAGACGAGAATGGTCATAAAGGAAGAGTGCTAAATTGGGGGAAGGCTAACTATAGCAAAATTCGGCAGGAGCTGGGGAATGTGGATTGGGAGCAGCTGTTTGAAGGTAAATCCACATTTGATATGTGGGATGCTTTTAAAGAGAGGTTGATTAGAGTGCAGGACAGACATGTCCCTGTGAAAATGAGGGATAGAAAGGGCAAGATTAGGGAACCATGGATGACAGGTGAAATTGTGAGACTAGAAAAGAGGAAAAACGAAGCATACATAAGGTCTAGGCGACTGAAAACAGACGAAGCTTTGGAAGAATATCGGGAAAGGATCAGCCATGATCTTATTGAATGGCGGAGCAGGCTCGAAGGACCAGACGGCCTACTCCTGCTCCTAGTTCTTATGTTCTTATGAAAGTAGGACCAATCTGAAACGAGGAATTAAAAGGGCTAAAAGGGGTCATGAAATATCTTTAGCAAACAGGGTTAAGGAAAATCCCAAAGCCTTTTATGCGTACATAAGGAGCAAGAGGGTAACTAGAGAAAGAGTTGGCCCACTCAAAAGAGGGAAGTTACGGAGAGTGTAGTGGGTGCCTGGAACGCTTTGCCAGCAAAGGTGGTAGAGGCGGGCACGATAGCGTCATTTAAGATGTATCTCGACAGATACATGAATGGGCAGGGAGCAGAAGGATACAGATCTTTGGAAAATAGGCGACAGGTTTAGATAGAGGATCTGGATCGGCGCAGGCTTGGAGGGCCGAAGTGCCTGTTCCTGTGCTGTAATTTTCTTTGTTCTTTGTTCTAATACTGACCCTCCGACAGTGCAGCGCTCCCTCAGCGCTGATTCTACCAGAGTGTGGCATTCCCTCAGCACTGATCATGCTGCTTCTGGCTGCCCACCTGGCCACAGCTTTTGCAGAATTCAATGCTACGAATCGTGGGCACAAAATTACATGCTGAGGTTGTTATCTGAATATAAAATCCTGGCGCAAGACCCTGTTCAGCACGCTCACCAGAAATCAACTGTTCCAAGCGCACTCTCTCATGGGCTGCATGCTGATCAACCAACACCAGCAGATTACCCCCTGCAGCACAAAACATTTAATTAGACACAAACTAAGCACTTCCCCATGTCCCTCCCCCGAAACACTCCCCACACACACCCCTCCGAAATACTCCCATACACACTCCCGCCCTGAAACACTCCCTACACACAGCCCCTTTCAGACACACACAGAATCATAGAATCCCAACAGTGTGGCAACAGGCCATTCAGCCCATTAAGTCCACACCGACACTCCAAACAGCATTCCACTCAGACCCATCCCTTGCCCTCACCACAAAACCCCATATTTCTCATGGCTACTCCACCTAACCTGCACATCCTGGAAACTATAGACAATTTAGCATGGCCAATTCACCTAACATGCACATCTTTGGACTGGGGGAGGAAACCCACACAGACACAGGGAGAATGTGCAAACTCCACACAGTCACCTGAGGGTGGAATTGAACCCAGATCCCTGGCGCTGTGAGGCAGCAGTGCTAACCACTGAGCCACTGTGCTGCCTGTCTGAGACATTCCCCACACATACCCTTCTGAGAAAACTGGGCACATAGACAAGTTGGACTGAAGGGCCTATTTCCATGCTGTAAACCTCTATGACTGTATGACAGTCTTTAAATTGAGGGGTGATAGAAACAGGACAGATGTCAGAGGTAGGTTCTTTACTCAGAGAGTAGTAAGGGCGTGGAATGCCCTGCCTGCAAAAATAGTAGACTCGCCAACTTTAAGGGCATTTAAATGGTCATTGGATAAACATATGGATGATAATGGAATAGTTTAGGTTAGATGGGCTTCAGATTAGTTTCACAGGTCGGCGCAACATCGAGGGCCGAAGGGCCTGTACTGCGCTGCAATGTTCTATGTTCTATGACATATCCTGACTCCAGACTCTGAAAGTTTGACCCTGACCAGAAGCACACAGTGTGTCTCCTTCTTGTCATGTTTGATCAAGGCTCACTCACCTGTTGGTGCTTCTCTATTGGTTCTTGTTTCTATCAAACAGGCAATGAACTTATTGTCCACCTGGTTAAGCACCTAAACGAACAAGGTATACAGAGTTGATAGGAATGCCTGATTTCAGCAACTAATCAACAACATTTCACTCACCCAGAACTGCCAAGAGCTTCTTACCTGCATTGAGCCGATCATGTCTTTGGTGAAGCGATAAGGGTACAGGATGTTGTGAATCTTCACTGCCAAACTGCCAGCCTGGTCATTGCTAACATCGACAGCAACCTACAACACCAAAACCACACAAAGGATATATCTTCCATGTTTCAACACGCCCAGAATCCCAATGCATTGACTGACAGTGGTAACGTAACTAGGCTAGTAACCCACAACAAAGAGCTATTGCTCTATATACCTCTGTTCAAATTCCACCAGGGCAGAATTGTGGAATTTAAATTCAATCAAAATCTGGAATAAAAAGCTTGCTTAACTGTGACCATGCAGCCACTGACAATTGTTGGAAAAACCCATCTGGTTCAACAATGTCTTTTAGGGAAGAAAAACTGCCATTCTTATTTGGTCTCTCATCCATGTGACTCCAGACACACTGCAATGTGGGTGACTCCTGAATACCCTCCAGGCAAACACAGGTGGGCAAAACATGTTGGCCCAGCCAACAACGCCCAAATCCAGTGAATAAATATCAGATCCAATCCCTCACCGACTCCATACCTGAACCAATCCCTCACTGACTCATACTTGACCCAGTCCCTCACTGATTCTATACCTGACCTAGTCTCTGACTGACCCTGTACCTGACCCAGTCTCTGACTGACCTGTACCTGACCCAGTCTCTGTCCGAGCCTGTACCTGACCCAGTCTCTGATTGACCCTGTAACTGACCCAGTCTCTGACTGACCCCGTACCTGACCCAGTCTCTGACCGAGCCCGTACCTGACCCAGTCTCTGATTGACCTTGTACCTGACCCAGTCTCTGTCACAGCCCGTACCTGACCCAGTCTCTGATTGACCCTGTAACTGACTCAGTCTCTGACTGACCCTGTACCTGACCCAGTCTCTGTCTGAGCCTGTAACTGACCCAGTCTCTGACTGACCCTGTACCTGACCCAGTCTCTGACTGACCCTGTACCTGACCCAGTCTCTGTCCGAGCCCGTACCTGACCCAGTCTCTGACCGAGC
>NC_063339.1:596793-612681 GCF_021869965.1 Rhincodon typus
TGACCCAGTCTCTGACCGAGCCCGTACCTGACCCAGTCTCTGACCGACCCCGTACCTGACCCAGTCTCTGATTGACTCCAGACCTGATTCAACCCCTCTGTGACCCTGTTTTTAATTTGATTTGATTTATCATTGAGATACAGTGAAAAGTATTATTTTTGCATGCTACCTAGACAAATCATATCTTACGTAAGTACATCATGGTAATAGAACCAAATACAGAATATAATGTTACAGCTACAGTGAAGGTGTTGAGAAAGATCAACTCTAATATATGAGAAGTCTGTTCATAAGCATGATAACAGTGAGGAAGCAGCTATTCTTGAATCTGTTGGCACGTGTTTTCAAACTATTATATCTTCTGCCCGATGGAAGAGGATGGAAGAGAGTATAACCAAGGTGGTACAGGTCTTTGATTATGTTGGCGGGAAGTATAGATAGAGTCAATGGAACGAGGCTGGTTTGCATGACGGTCTGGGGCAGCGCAGTTGCTATACCAAGCCACAATGTAACTGCAGTTAGGGAGAGGGTAGTGGAGTCGGCCTCATTAGGGGCATTTAAGCGGCCATTAGATGGGCATATGGATGATAGTATAAGGTAGGGGTAGAGGTTAGACAGACCTTAGGTTTAGGGTAAAAGTTCGGCACAACATCATGGGCCGAACGGCCTGTACTGTGCTGTACTGTTCTATGTTCTATGCAGAAGATGTTGTGACTTCGCAGATGATTGCGTAGAAGTGAAGAGGATTTGGAAGGACTTGAAAATGTGGTTGAAAATTGAGAAAGTGTGGAGTAATAGTCAATAGGCCGTTCAGCACAGGATGGATGAACAGGGCCCACTAATCAGTTGGATACTTCAAGAAACAGCCACACAAGGAAGATCCTACCTCTGGAGGACGAAGAAAGACTGGATTTGTCCACTCCCGAAACAGTGACTGCAGAGAATCACTTGATCCTGACTGGGTACCTGTCCAAACAGACCAAACCCATACGGTAACATTCAATATATTCACAATGTGGACTGTACCTCAATTATAATTTGTGTCTCCTGGTCCTGATGCAGGGGATATTGGACGACAACCCCAAGTTCATGTTGAACCAGTGTTGAGATGGACAGTAACTCAGACCAAGAGCGGAATTACAAGGCAAAGGAACCCGGGGACGAGGAACAAGATGAACAGCAAGAACCTTTGAGGTTCTGTCCCAAAACTTTCTCCTCAACTCCAACTCCACTCTCTCAACAACAAATCATGGATGATGCAGGCTATCTAGTTTCACCCTTGGCTGACAAACCACAGAATTGCACATCCAAGCTCACAGCTCAGAACTCGAACTTAATAAACATTGACCTGGAAACATATTAACATGAGGCTTAGATGTGAAATGCCTGAAGCAGGAAAGAAAGAGTTTGAAGCTTTAGAGTTTGAAATTGTTCACAGAGATGCCATCCCTGTCCCATTTAGAACCAAGTTAAACCAATTCCATCTCTACTAGTAATCCCTCACCGCTTCTGTCTTTCTGTCTCTCTTCACGTGGCCGTGGCAGGAAAGGGATAAGACTATGGCTGCGGAATGGATAACACTGGTATTGGAAACCTGCCAGAGAAAGCAATGAGCAATATTAAATATATACCAGAAACATATTGAATAGAACAGAATTCTGGTTAGACCACAGCTCTGGTCTCCACACTATAGGAAGGATGCGATAACACTGGAGAGGGTGCAGAGAAGATTTACCAGGATGTTGCCTTTGGGTTGTTTTCTTTAAAGCAGAGAAAACTGAAAGGGGAACAGGTCTAGGTGTATAAGATTATGAGGGACATGGACAGGGAGGATGGAAAGCAGCTGTTCCCCTCAGTTGAAAGGTACATAACAAAGGGGAGTAATTTTAAGACGAAAGGCTGGAAGTTTAGATGGATTTGAATACAAAGTTTTTCAATCAGAGGGTGGTAGGGTCTGGACTGCTCTGCCTGGGAGCATAGTTGAGGTGGGAAATCTCAATCTGTAAAAAGTACTTAGATGAGCACTTGAAATGTCGGAATATTCAAGGCTATGAACTTAGTGCTGGAATGCGCAACTAGTGTAGATTTAGTGTGTTTTTTTTTGTCAGTGATGATTCGATGGGCCGAAGGGCCTCTTCGACTGTATGATTCTGTGATTGCTTGTACAGTCAGTGTGAAGAGTGCCATATATTTGTACGTGAGATTCAGCAGCATTATATATGAGTTAGTTATCTTCATTGTCCAATGCTGATGATTGGAATCAGCAGAGCTACTTCAATTAAAACACTGTGTGGGCCTCAGTTACACAGAGCAGAAACTCCCCCGTGCTGCCAGTTTACAACATCCTGCTCTCTGAGTTGCTGAAATTAGTTGGGTTAGGGGTCTACAATTGCTGAGGATCCATCCTAAGGCCAGACTCCAGAATGAACAAAATGTGAGAGTTAAGACAAATGTTACTGACAATGTTGTGGTTATGCTTGAACTAGTCTAAATAATGTAAAGGCTGTTGCAAAACAAGAGGTAGACAATGCATCGTGACCAATCACACCAATCACCAGCTAAGGCATTATAAACTTAGGGGGCTGAAGACACTTTTACAGAGAATGTAGTTTCAAACATTGTCAAGGACCCTTTCAACATCATTAGACAAAGGGAGCCTGACAAGTCTGCTTTGTGAAATCTCACATTTTAGTGCCTTCCTACTGGCTTACCACTCATTTATCCTTTAGGAACCTTGTCCAGCCCACCTCAGCCAAATCACTTCTCAGTTTTGTAAAATTTGCCTTTTCCCAGTTTAAAACTTTTATTCCTGATTTATCATCTGTGCCCAGGGCTCGTCCACTCTTTTTTTGTCTCTCCTTTTCTTTTTTTCCTTTTCTCATTTTTTGGCAGAAAGCGGTAGGAAGGAGCTTCAATAGGGTACAGAGTGTGGCAGTGGCTGGTGAGCCCACAGTAGGACTCTGGCAGCGGCATCGAGGAGGTGGCTGGGGGAGGGATAAGCACAAAGATTCATTGTTGGCTGCTACATGAGCGGAAGCGATGTTGGCGAGGCGGAGGGGGGGATGATTTGGGTGGCTGCTACAGCGGTGATGGTGGCTCCTCATGGCCATTGCGGCGTGTCCAGTGGTGGTCTGCTTCGGTGTCTTTGGCAGCACAGCCCAGGATTTGATCAGGTGGGTGGCAGCAGCTTTGGCAATGAAGTGGTTTTTGCTCAAGAATGCTTTAGGCAGCTTTTGCAACATTTTCCTTCCCCAGATCGGTGACGAGATTGGTCCTTGGGGCAGCTTCTACAAAGTCTTGCAGCCCAGCGTTCCACCAGACCAGCATGGATGGCCTGCTTTGGCGGCAGCTTCCAGCCTGGTATTTCAGCGGCCTGGCACGGTGGTCTTGCAGCGGTACTGCTTTTTCCTGAATCCAGGAACCATAAATTGGCTTTGTCTTATTTTTTTTCTTATCTCTGTCTTCTGTTATTAACATAGGCGCTGTAATATGGTGACTTAAACACTTTTCATTTTGTGAAAGGTACAAGTGACAATAAATGACTATTCAATACTATTCTATTCTCTGTCCTTTTCCATAATAATCCTAAATATAACATTTGGATTATTATTATTTATTATTATTTAGGTCGCCTCATTACAGGAAGGATGCGGAAGCGTTGAAAAAGGCACAGAGGAGATTTACCAGGATGTTGCCTGGAATGGAGGGAAGGTCTTACGAGGAAAGGTTGAGAGAGCTAGGGCTTTTCTCTTTAAAACAACGAAGGATGAGAGGTGACTTGATAGAGATGTACAAAATGATTAGAGGTATAGATAGAGTAGACAGCCAGAGACTTTTTCCTAGGGTGGAGGTAGCTATTACGAGGGTCATAGTTTTAAAGTGAGTGAAGGTAGATATAGGGGAGACATCAGAGGTAGGTTCTTTACTCAGAGAGTGGTTCGGGCATGGAATGCGTTGCCGGAGAGGGTAGTGGTGTCGGCCTCATTAGGGGCATTTAAGCAGCTATTAGATAGGTCTCTAGAGGACAGTATAAAGTAGGGGTGGAGGTTAGATAGACCTTAGGTTTAGGATAAAAGTTCGGCACAACATCGTGGGCCGAAGGGCCTGTACTGTGCCGTACTGTTCTAGGTTCTATAACTGAATTGTGGTCACTATCCCGGATATAGTCGCCCAGTATCACTTCATCCACTTACTCACCTTCGTTTCCCAAAACTAAATCCAGAATTACATCTCCTCTTGTTAGAATTGTCATGTACTGTTTAAAAACATTTCCTGGACATAGTACATGATTTTTTCACCCTCAATGCCCCTTCTATTGCTTGAAACCCATTTGATATTGGGATAATTAAAGTCTCCTACTGTTACTGCCCTCTAATTCATATAGGTAGAAATTTGTCTATACATGTGTTCTTCTATCTCCCTCTCACTATTTGGGAGCTCTCGATATACTAGTAACGTTACTGCCCATTTTTAATTCCTAAGCTCAGCCTATAAAACCTCATTTGTTAACCCATTTAATATATCATCCATTCTCACAATTGTAATTGATTCCTTAACCAATACTACTACCACCCCCTCCTTTTTTGTCACTCACTCTATCTTGCCTGAAAACTCTATATCCAGAGATATTGAGCTGCCAATTCTTCCCCTTCTTTAGCCAGGTTTCCATTATAACAATGACATTGTGCTGCCATGCGTCTGTCTGTGCCTTTAATTCCTCTCTCTCGCATTGAATTACAAACAGCTCAATCCTGTCAAATTCCTTTGTTGGAAGCTTTTTAATCTTCATTTCTTCTGTCTTGCCAAGTTGCTGATTACATCACTGACTAATGTTCTACCTCTTGTTTCCTGACCTGAATCTGAACCATCTAAGAATACTCTTTGGTTCCCACTCCCCTGCATCTCCCTGGTCCTAAACCTCCCCACAAGAGGAAACAACCTCTCTACATCTACCCTGTCAAGTCCCCTAAGAACCGTCAATGTTTCAATAAGGTCACCTCTCATTCTTCCAACTTTCAACAAGTGAAGACCCAATCTACTCAACCTCGCCTCATAAGATCTCTCTTCCATATCTGGTGTCAGTCTACTGAACCTCTCTGAACTAGGGCTGTAAAGAGGGCAAACATAATAAAAACAGCAAATAGGATCAAAAGTGGAAATAAATGATAAAAAGGCAAAATGAATGACTCTTTATCTTAAATGTGTGTAGGATTTAAAACAAATTAAATGAATGAATGACATAAATAGAGGTTAAAGGGTATGATCTTACAGATTGAGATCGATAGACTTTTGGGCTCTACAGCAATCACAGTAATATGTTATCAAGATCAACTGTGGTCTTACCAAGTTGCGAAGGAGGTTCAACAGCTTGTATGGTCTGACTGAGAGAACTTTACAACACCAAACCTTGAGAGAACTAGGGTGGAAGTTCCCATTATTAACAAGATTAACTGTTGTTGTTTGTATGTGAGTGTGAGGGATAGGTGATTTTGAAAGATGGAAAGTATAATTTCTTTACAAACTCACCAGTCTTAGTGAGAACATTAACTGGCATTGTTGTGAAGTCTTTCACGCAAGCTGCTTCTGCCTGGACATCTGGTGGGACATCATAGCTACTCAGTCCAGTCATGCTGTTTACATACACCATCTTCCCAAGGGATCCATCAAAGTACTGCAACCAGTCTGAAGAGAAACTTTTCAATGGATCACTTTGACCTTTACAGGCCTTGGCACAGCTTCTCAGAAATTGTTCAGCGTCTGTTGAGTTAGTTTGGATATAAACTGGTTCTGACATTTTCTGCGTGGCTACAGAATCTTCTATAAGCAGGTTCAAGTTTACAGCACTTGTTCTGTCATCTTGAGATTGGTCTCCAACCTGCAGACCAGAGTGAGCGTCTGTTCCATTATCAGTCCTTTCATCAACTGTAGGCCAAGGCAACTTAACAAGACAAGATCTACTGTTACTCAGGAATTGGACTCTCTCAATTGTTGCACTGATCCTGTCTTCCTGCCAGTCTGCCTCACTCACTCCCCTTTCTCGAAGGGGAGAATTTTCAGAGTTCACCGGAACAGCTGAGTGTGCTAGCTGTAGAGTTGGAGGTTTTGCACACTGCTGTTCTGGCTGAAGAAGGTAATTGAAACTCTCACAAGGTTGGCAAGAACTGAGGGAACTTCCTGCTTTGGACTCTGCCCTTTTCTCTTCAGCAGGCTGTCCTTTATTAAGGTCCTTTAACTTGGACAATTTTGCAGCAAGGGTTCTTCGAGGCTCCTTGCTAACTGGAGAGGTTTGTTTGGCTTGTGAATAACCAGGCGTTGCAAACGGGGTGACATGTGCCCTGGCCACACGACCAGTAACTGGGAAAGTTCCAACTGAATACAAATTCCTTAAAAGACCATGGCAATCACACTGATCAAGCTGCAAACTCTCACTCTGGTCACTAATTACAGAACCAGTAAATCCGATACTGGTGTTCTGGTATAGCCTCTCTGTTCCTGGGGTTACAGTCACATTAGACAGTGATGGCCTTTTGGTTGCTTCACCAGTACTGTCCTGAATAGGTACACTGCCTTGAGAAGAGCCTCCACCATCCTGGTCATCATTGATTTTCCCATAGTTTCTCCGAAATACATCCAGAGATCCAGTTATTAGAGACATGCCCAGCTTTCTGTGGAATCTCGCCTGACAACACATGGGCTCACAGTTGACAGGATTTCTGTTCTCCAAACTGGAGTGATATTGTGGTAGATTCATCTTCTGAGAGATTATCATTGATTCAGCAAAGCTCTCAGATGTATGATGAGACTGATGAGTATCCTGAATTTTCTGACAGTCAGTCACAGAACCTCGGGGAATATCTCTCCCACTTTTCTGAGATATATTTGAGAGCGCTCGGTCATCAGGCAGGAGCTGTCCATCTCCCATTCTCATCCTCTCATTCAGAATCTCCCAGGCACTCACTGGGCCCGGACGACGGACATGACCCCAGTCTGAAGAGCTAACACTTACAGTGCCTACTTCTATCGTTTTTCTGGGGACATTGTGGGTTATGAGACCAGTCGTACCCAATTCCACCATCTTCTCTCCCCGCTGCACCCCGTCCTTCTGCCATTCCACCTCAACTTCCTGCTCCCCACACAGCTCCTCCACCCATTGATTCCCGTGTGATTCTCCAGCCTGCTCCCCCTGTGAATCCCCCATCTGCTCCCTTTCTCTCATTTGCTCCCCCCCTCCTGCCTGCTCTCTTCGGGATTCCCCCATCTGCCCCGCATCTCCTGCTTGCTCCCCCTGCGACTCCCTTCCCTGCTCCCCCTGCAACTCCCTCACCTGTTCCCCTTGTGATTCCCCTGCCTGCTCCCCCAGTGACTCCCTGCCCTGCTCCCCCTGTGGTTCCCCTGTCTGCTTTCCGATCCCCACCTTTGCTTGTTTCTCCTCTTGTGTGGGGCTTTCAGTGACTGACAAGGTCCTATTCTCATTGTCAGTTGTGAGGAGGCAAAGAGGTGTGCCAGACTGTGCTTGCTGTGTTGATTGTGTCTGAGAGCTGGCCGGTGTACTCAGGTCTCTGAGCAAAATGCTTCCCTCCTTTTCCAATGGAGGCTTGTCACTTGTAGCTGTTTCTTGAAATGCAGAACAAAGGCGGTGCCTTGGGGATTTAATGCAGGACAGGCCACTCTGTTGAGCATGCAAGGCTGGATCTTTGATGTCGTCACAGACTTGTCCCTGACAGACAGCATCACAGGGTTCAGAATCTGCTGCCAACCTTGGATTGTTTGGAACCACCACCTGCCGATGGACTGATTTGGACAGCACTGCTACTCTTTCATGTGAGAACCTGAAGTCCAAGCCAGCAATAGGTAGCGGGGCAGGAATCTGCTCCTCTGTGGGGTCAACCAGTAACTGTTCCTGTCGCAAGAAGGCCTGGACCCCCTCCTCCAGCAAACTCAGCAAAAGATTCCAGTCAGTGAACTCTAGCAAGGTCTTGTTTGTCTCCCAGCAGGCATCATACTGGCTACGGTCGCAGTTGATGTTGATGATATAGACAGGGTGAAGATCGGAGCCTCCCCGGGGCCCAGTGCCAGGTTCAGGCTGACAGATTAAGCTGTGTCGCCTCAGCAGTGAGTCCAGCTCCTTGTGGATACGGGTTTTAAGCACCAGTCGCTGGTTGACAAACACCAGTCGCTGGGCTTTGCTGTGGTGGCCCTGACAGCTGATGAAGCCACTCAGCTGGAAACCATTGGATGAGTGCTGGATACGGCATAGTGTTGCTGCCTGCTGAGGGCCATGGATCTGAGCAAAGCGGGCCTGAAGGTTACGGACTTTGGGAAGCCTCACCACCAATGAGCCTCCAGCCACAGAGGAGGCTTCATCGCGTACAGTGAACGAGACGCCAGGGTAGAGAAAGCTCAGAGCCTGCACTCGGCGGCGGATCTGCTCCCACTCCAGGGGCCGGCCAAGGCGGCGCTGCCTCACTGGCAATCGGTAGAAGAGGTTGCAGACGGTGACTGTGGTTCCGGGACTCGGCCTCCCCATCTCGGCCTCACAAACCGGCCGGGCATGCCCATTGCGGAATAGTTTCACCCAGGTGCCACTGGAGCCCTGTGGCCTGCTCACTATCTCCACCAGCCCTGACAGGTGAGCAATGCTGGCCAGTGCCTCACCACGGGCCCCAGGCCCTGGCAGGTCAAGATAGCTGGGATCACCATCGTCTTCTCCCCTGGGACATTTCCAACCACCGCTCCCAGGACCCTCACCCCCCGGGTCACCAACCCCTGGGTCACCAACCCCTGGGTCACCACCACCCCCTGGGTCGTCGCCACCCCCTGCCCTGGGAACACACATATACCTAGGATCACCCCCACCCCTACTGCAGTAGCGCGTGCCCGCCAGCTCCAGGGCCGCGCGCTCCAGCCCCGCCCCGTTATCCGCCACCTGCACGCGCCCAGCCTGCGCGTTCACACGAGCGGCCGCGCAGCCGCAGC
Source organism: Rhincodon typus (assembly GCF_021869965.1). NCBI lineage: Eukaryota > Metazoa > Chordata > Chondrichthyes > Orectolobiformes > Rhincodontidae > Rhincodon > Rhincodon typus. Next base: position 605,770 of record NC_063339.1, read on the forward strand.
CGGCCTCCAGACTGTTGAGGAGTAGCTCCTCGAGGCACCGGGCTAGAGAGGGCACCGCCACCCCGGAGCGCAGCGCGGCCTGAATGTCAGCCGCCAACAGCCGAAGCCGGCCACGCTCCTCGGCCACCGCCATTCCCGCCGCAGGCTCGACCCATCGCCACTAGGCCGCGTTACCATGGAGACAAGGCGCGGTCGCGCATGCTCCGTGCTCGCGGCCTCCTGGGAGATGTACGCCTACGAGCTCCGCGCATGCGCCGTGGCGAATGCTGTAGGAAGCGCTAGGACGTTGAAATGCCTGTAGCCCCGTGATGAGTCTGACACAAACAGAGGCACATCGCACAGAATTCAAAATGTAATGAGGCCATTAGAAATAGGAACACCCCATCGAGACTGATCCTTACTGACCCAACGTTCCTCATCAACATTTCCCTGCCCCTTTCCCCATTAACCCTAAAGGTAATGATGGTCAGCTTCCCCAACATTAACTGGAAAGGTGTGAAAGATTCAGAGGGAGCAGAATTCTTAAAATACGCCCAGAACAGCTTTCCTTTAAACCAGTGTGTACAAGATCTCACCAACTTGATTGAATTTTTTCAAAGAAATGACCAGATGTGTTGGACTTCAGCGAAGCTTTTGACACAGGAGGCCGATAGTGAAGGTTAGAACCCATAGGATCCAGGATATTTGGCTAATTGGATCCAGAATTTCCTGAGTGGCAGCATGATGGCTAAAACACAAAAAACAGAAATTGCTGGAGAAATTCAGCAGGTCTGGCAGCATCTGTGCAGAGAAAATCAGAATCAACATTTTGGATTCAGTGACACTTCATCAGAACTAGAATTGATGCTGATGGTTGAGGAGTCTTTTTTGATTGTGGAGTTCTGCAGGGATCAATATTTGGCCCTTGTTGTTTGTGGATTATATAATTGATTTAGACTTGAATATAAGATGGTTGATAGCAAAGTTTATGGATGATATCGAAACTGTTGGGTTAGTAAATAGTGAGAACGATAATCTTATAGCCTTATATGTCAGAAGGACATTGACTTGTCAGATGGGCTGATCGGTGGCAAATAAGACCATAGATATAGGTGCAGAATTAGGCCATTCAACACAGAGTCATGAACAGAAACAGACCCTTCGGTCTAACCAGTCAATGCCGATCATAATACCAAACTAAACTAGTCCCACCTGCCTGCTCCTGGCCCATATCCCTCCAAACATTTCCTATTCATAAATCCATCCAAATGGCTTTTAAATGTTGTAATTGTACCTACGTCCACACTTGAACAACCCTCTGTGTAAAATATTTGCCTCTTATGTCTTTTTAAAATCTCTCTCTTCTCACATTAAAGATGTGCCCCAGTCTTGAAATTCCCTATCTTAGGGAAAAGACAACTACCATCAACTCTATCTATACCTGTCATTATTTTATAAACTTCTATCAGGCCACCTCTCAACCTTCTATGCTCCAGTGGAAAACGTCCCAGCCTATCCAGCTTTTCTTATAACTCAAACCTACCATACCCAGCAACATCTTGGTAAATCTCTTCTGAACCCCCTTCAGCTTTATAATATGCTCTGCCATTTGATTGTGCTGAATATGTTTCTCAACCCATTGTCCCTATTATCCGTAATCCCCTCACCAATCAAGAACCTATCTATCTCTGGCTTAAAAACACTCAATCACCTGGCCTCCACATTCCTTTGCGGCGATGAATTCCACAAATTATCTACCGTCTGGCTGAAGAAATGCCTCCTTATTTCAGTTCTAAAAGTTGTACCTTCACTCAGGCTGTGCCCTCAGGTCCTAGTCTTTCCTACAGGCGGAAATATCTTTTCCACGTCCACTCTAACTGGTTCTGTAAGTTTCAATAAGATCTCTCCTCAACCTTCTAAATTCCAAGTACAAGCATTTCTCCTACAACATGATTGTTGTGTTCTTGTGCAACCTTGCGCTAAAGAAAATTACCATAGAAAATTGCGTTATAGGGAATTCGCTATAGAAAATCACTATACTATACAGTAGAAAGTTTGCGTTATCCAAGCAGTGTGCACTATTCATCAATCACGTTACAGCCAGTTCACGGTATAGTAGAAATACCTGTACAGGCACGGACTCCTCATATGACAAGCCCTTCATCCCCAAGATCATTCTTGTAAATATCCTCTGGACCCCCTCCAAGACCAACACATCCTTCTTTAGATGCAGGGCCTAAAACAGCCCACAATATTCCAAATGTGGCCTGACCAGAGTCTCATGCAGCTTCAACAGTACATCTCTGCTGTTATATTCCAACCTTCTTGAAACAAATGTGAACATTATATTTGCCTTCCTAACTGCCAACTGAAATCTGCATGTTAACCTAGAGAAAATCCTGAACGAGGACTCCCATGACCTTTTGTGTTTCAGATTTCCAAAGCCTTTCCCGGTTTAGAAAATCATCTATGCCGCTATTCTTTCTTCCAAAGTGCACAACTTCACACTTTCCCACAGTCTCACTGCTTCCTTTTCACTAAGTGTCCCTCCACTTATCTTTGTGTCATCTGCAAACTTAGCAAAAATGTCCTCTATTTCTTCAACAAGATCATTAATGTAAAGTGTGAATAACTATGGTCCCAATACTGATCCCTGAGGAACTCCACTAGTCATCAGCTACCATTCTGAAAAAGACACCTTTATCCCTACTATCTGCCTTCTACCTGTCAGCTAATCCTTTATCCATACCAGTAGCTTGCCCCTAACATCTCATCTTATTTAGCAGCCTCCTATATGGCACCTTGTCAAAGGCCTTCTGGAAATCTAAATATATCACATCCACAGTCTCTCCTTTGTCTAACTTGCTTGTTAGCTCCTTAAAAGATTCTGACAGATTTCTCAGGCATGACCTTGATGAAGCCTTGCTAACTCAGCCCTATTTTACCATGGATTTCCAAGTACTCCACAGTCATAGAGTCATAGAGCTGTGCAGCATGGAAACAGACCCTTTGGTCCAACTCGTCCATGCCAACCATCCTAAAATAAATCTAGTCCCATTGCCAGCATTCAGGCCCATATTCCTCTAGACTCTTCCTATTCACATAGCCATCCAGATGCCTTTTAAATGTTGTAAATTGTACCAGCCTCCACCACTTCCTCTGGCAGCTTATTCCAAACACGCAAAACTCTCTGCATGAAGAAGTCGCCCCCAGTAGTGTCCGAGTATTTTCCTGTATTAAATTTCACTGCTCCTTCCATTTTGCAAAACAGCAGGAATTATCACCTCATGAAGCAACACTTACTTAGCATTTACATTGGTAGCAGGGTCTATTTTCAGGCTGAAATGACTGGCCGTTGGTGACTTTCCTCCCTTTGTAGTTACATTCCTCAGAATGGAAAGTCATCCTAAAACTGTAAAATCTTGCCAATGACGGAGATCGAGTTAAGCAGCCTATAGTTTCTTGTCTTCTGCCTCCCTCCTTTCTTAAACTGGGGTGTTACATTAGCTATTTTCCAGTTTTCTGAGACTCTTCCTGACTTCAGTAATTCCTGATAGATACCACAAATGCCTGGGGAATGTTGCTGAACAAAGAGACCTTGGAGTGCAGGTTCATAGTTCCTTGAAAGTGGAGCCCCAAGTAGACAGGATAGTGAAGAAGGCATTTGGTATGCTTCCCTTTATTCGTCAGTACATTGAGTATAGTATTTGTGGAATGCCTATGAGAATTTTTTTGGAGCAGCTTGTCATAGAGCCCACTGGGGGACAGGCTATTCTGGATTTGGTGATGTGTAATGAGGCAAACTTGATTAGGGTTTAAGGAAGCCCTAGAGGGCAGTGACCACAATATGATAGAATCCACCCTGCAGCTTGAGAGGAGAAGCTGGAATCAGATGTATGGGTTTTACAGAGATAGCAAGAACTGTAGATGTTGGTGTCAGAGTCAACACAGTGTGGAGCTGGAGGAACACAGCAGGTCAGGCAGCAGAGTTCTGATGAAGGGTCCCGACCCAAAACATCGACTTTCCTGTTTCTCTGATGCTTCCTGACCTGTTGTGTTCCTCCAGCTCCATACTGTGTTAACTGTTCTACAATTGAGGAACGGTAACTACAAGTACGTGAAGGAGAAGTTGGCCAAAGTTGATTGGAAGGGAGCCTATCAGGGAGAGCAGCACTGGATTTTCTGGAGGTCATTTGGGAGGCATGTCAGAAATTCATCCCCAAGGAAGAAGAAAAATACTGAGGATCCCATCCCTTATCCCTTTGCAAACACATCTCTGTAATACTCACAACAACATATCTGCCAATTTCAATCTGTGTTGCAATCTTGTTTACCTTTTCTCATACACTGTGTGCCGTTAAGTACAACACCTTCGGTCTTTCGTTAACTACCCCCCTTCTCATATCATTCCCTTATCTGCTGTGCCTGAAGTTATATTGCTTTTATAGCAGACCAAAATGGACCTGGTATTGTGTAATGTGACAGGATTAATTAATGCCCTCTTTTAAACCTAAGTAAGGGCAACTACTGGCCATGAAAGCTAGGTTAGCCTAAGTGAACTGGCATCCTAGTCTAGGGATTATAAGTATATTCAAGGCTGAGATAGATTTTTAATCAGTGAGGGAATTATGGGGAAAAAGGCAGGAAAGTGGAGTCAATAATTCTCATATCAGCTGTAGTCTCATTGAATGATGGAGCAGATTCAGTGGGCTACTTCTACTCCTATGTCCTATGGTCTTAAAGTTAGAGAAACTGTGACAGGCATTTAAGGAGCTATTTTCCTCCTATAAAGAAAAATTCAAAAAGGTCTACCCACAATCCACGGTTAAATAAAGTAGTTAGGGAAAGCATCAAACTTAAGGAAAAAACCCTATAACTGAAAAAAATGAGTGGCTGGTCAAATGATTGGACAGAATATAAAGAGCAGCAGTGAGTCAAACATTAAAGAAACTACAGCTGTACACTGAGAAAAACTCAAGGTATTCGATGTTGAGTGTAGTTTTATGAAAGGGTAATCAAGTTTAACCAAATTATTGCAGCTCTTCGAAGAAGTAACAGCCGCTATGGATAAAGGGGAGAGTGTAGATCTAATTTACTTGGATTTCCAGGACGCATTTGACACGGTGCCAGATCAAAGGTTATTATGAAAAACAAAACTTCATTTAATTAACATGGATAGATTAACTGGTTGCCAGAACACAGAAAGTATGCATAAATGGATCTTTGTGTTATTGCCAAGATGTGACAAGTGGAGTCCCATAGTGGCATGTGCTGCAGCCTCTGTCTTGGATTTTTGTTAGACCATGGACCATAAGATACAGGAGTAGAATTAGGCCATTCAACCCATCAGGACTGCTCCACCATTCAATCATGGCTGATCTGTTTCTTAACCTACTTCTCCTGAATTCTCCCCATAACCCTTGATCCTCTCACTAATCAAGAACCTATCTATCTCTTAAATACACTGAATGAGTTGGCCTCCGCAGCCTTCCAAGGCAACATGTTCCACAGATCCACCAGCCTCTGGCTGAAGAAATTCCTCTCATCTCAGTTCTAAAGTGTCGTCCCTTCACTCTGAGGCTGTGGATTATGGAATTCCCCCTGTTCTATATGATTTCAAGAATGAGTTGGATGATGAAGCATCATTGCAATAAATGGAGCAGATTTGAAGAGCAGAATCGCTACAGCTGCTCCAATTTTCTATTTGTTCAAAATTATTTTCTGTCTGTTTATCATTGAATTGTCCTGTCATGAAATTTGTTAAATTGCCCTTTTGTTCCGGGTGGTCATTGAATTATAAATTTATGAATTAGGATCAGAAATAGGTAATTCCGTCCCATGAGCTTACAGTGCAATTCTTTAAGATCATGTCTGATTTGTATATGAAGATACTCTGGTGCCACTCATAAAGTATCCATCTCACCGCTCTGAAAAGTAATGTAATCCTTTGAAACTAAAATATTTGGTCCACAATCCCAACTCATTTTCAAATCCAAGACTCTCCTGGTACATTGAGCTATGTACCACGGTTCAACTTCTATTTCACAGTTTACAGACTAACAATATGTAGACCCATACAATGTTCAAATGTAGCAAAGATGTGGAGGTGCCAGTGTTGGACTGGGGTGGACAAAGTCAGAAGTCACACGACATCAGGTAATTGTCCAACAGGTTTATTTGAAAACACAAGCTTTCAAAGGCAGCCCTTTCGTCAGAAATGGAACATTTATTAATGAACTCCCAAATAATGGTGCAAGAAATAATAAGCCCCTAGCTAAGGAGCATGAAAGAAGAAACCCCCATGTAAAGGGACATTAAAGAGTAAAAACTGAAAGAACTGCAAATGTATTAAATAATAATCCACTGGGAAATGGAGGGTGAAATAGCAAACATCCGAGAAATGGGGTGTTAAATAATAAACCTGGGAAAAGGGAAATTAATAATAATCCCTAGTGAAATGGAGAATTCAATTATAAACCCCCAGGAATAGATCATTAATAACGAACCGGGGGAAATGCAGTGACTGTGTGGAGTTTGCACATTCTCCCCGTGTCTGTGTGAGTTTCCTCCAGGTGCTCTGGTTTCCTCTCATAGTCTAAAAATGTGCAGGTTAGGGTGGACTGGCCATGGGAAATTGCCCCATAGTGCCCAGGGATGTGATTAACCATGGGAAATACAGGAATTGGCTGAGATGCTGGTCGCAGGGTCGGTGTAGACTCGATGGGCCAAATGGCCTGCTTCCGGACTGTACAGATTCTATAATTCTTTGAAATGAGACATTAAATAATAACCCCCTGGGAAAAGGAAAATGAAATAAACTCCTGGAAAATAGAGAATTAAATAATAAACTCCTGGGAAAGAGAGAATGAAATAATAAACTCCTGGAAAATACAGAATTAAATAATAAACTCCCGGGAAATAGAGAATTAAATA
>NC_063339.1:622681-641961 GCF_021869965.1 Rhincodon typus
GGCCATTTCTGATGAAGGGTCTAGGCCCGAAACGTCAGCCTTCCTGCTCCTATGATGCTGCTTGGCCTGCTGTGTTCATCCAGCTCTACACCTTGTTATCTCAGATTCTCCAGCATCTGCAGTTCCTACTATCTCCCATAGATGGAAGGTCGGCTTCCGTGATGGTGTGGGCTGTGCACACAACCTTCCGTAGTTTCTTAGGGTCCTGGGCAGAGCAGTTGCCATACCAGGCCGTTATGCACCCGAACAATATGCTTTCAGTTGTTCATCTGTAGAAGTTGGTGAGGGACGTTATGGACATGCCAAATTTCCCAAGCCGCCTGAAGAAGAAGAAGTGTTGTTGTGCCTTCTTGACCAGCGCATCTGTGTGGGAGGAGCCCAAGGCAGGTTGTTGGTTATCGTCACTCTGAGGAACTTGGCATCCGCCACCCTCTCAACGTGAGTTCTGTTGATGTAGATGGGGGCATATTCTCCTCCTAAGAGGAAGCAGATTTAGGACTGAGTTGAGGAGGAAGTTCTTCACCCAAAGGGTTGTGAATCTGTGAAATTCCTTGCCCAGTGAAGCAGTTGAGGCTTCCTCGTTTTTAAGGCAAAGATAGATTTTTGAACAGTAAAGGAATTAAGAGTTGTGGTGAGTGGGTGGTTAAGTGGAGCTGAGTCCACAAAAAAAAAGCCAGCCTTGATCTAATTGAATGGCAGAGCAAGCTCAATGGTCCAGATAGCCTACTCCTGCTATTATTTCTTAAGTTCTTATGTCGGTCTACTCACTCCCTATTCATGTATCTGTCAAGGTGTTTCTTGTTGGCAGCATTGCTGTCATATCTGTTTCTATCACCCTCTCTGCTATCGCTTTCCAGGCACTTACTTCCCTCTGTGTGAACCTCTCACATCTTCTTTAAACTTTCCTCCTTTCACCTTTAAACCTATGTCCCCCTTGTAATTGACATTTTTACCATGGGAAAAAATTCCACAACTATCCATTCTATCCATGCCTGTCATAATTTTGTAAACTTCGATCAAGTCACCCCTGAGCCTTCGATATTCAAGTGAAAACAAACCCAGATTGTCAATCTCTCCTCATAGCGAATACCCTCCAAATGAGCAACATTCTGGTAAACTGTTTCTGACCCTCTCCAAAGCCTCCGCATCCTTCTGCTAGTGTGGCGACTAGAACTGCACACAATTTTTGAAATGTGGCCTTACTAAAGTTCTATACAGCTGCAACATGACTTGCCAATTTTTAAACTCTATGCCCCGACTAAAGAAGGCAAGTGTGCCATACGACTTCTTGATCGTCTTATTCATTTGCGTTGCCACTTTCAGAGAATTGTGGACCTGTATACCTAGATCCGCCTGTATGTTGATGCCACCAAGGATTTTGCCATTTACTATATAATTCCCTCCTGCATTAGATCTTCCAAAATGCATCACCTCGTACTTGTCTGGAATAAACTCCGTCTACTATTTCTTCGCCCAAGTCTCTAGCCTGTTTATATCCTGCTGTATCCTCTGGCAATCCTCCTCACTACCCGCAGCTCCCCAAATCTTTGTGTCATCTGCAAACTTACTGATCAGACCTTATACATTCTCCTCCAAATTATTTTTGTATATTACAAACAACAGGGGACCCACCACTGATTCCTGCAGAACACCGCTGGGCACAGATCTCCAATCAGAAACAATACCCTTCCACCACTACTCTCTGTCTTCTTTGACCAAGTCTGTTTGTATCCATCTTACCAGCTCACTGCAGATCCCATGTTCACCCTCTGTATCAGCCTTCCATGAGGGACCTTGTCAAAGGCCTTGCTAAAGTCCATGTAGACAACATTCAGCACCCACACGCATCATTTTTGTCACTTTTGTCACTAGTTATTAGACTGGATGTTAAAAAAGAATTCCATCCTTTAGCTACAGACAACACAGTATCGAGCTGGAGAAACACACAGCAGGCCAGGCAGCATGAGGAGCAGAAAAGTTGACATTTTGGGTCAGAACCCTTCTTTAGCTAACAGTTTCATCCCTCTGTCTGAGGCTGATCTACACATTTGAACCTGAGATGAGGTTCCTGCTATGTCTGTGCCACCATCACAATCCTTTTTATTAAAGCCTAGGATTCTGTACATTTTCTAGTCACAATTTGCCCTGCCATCCTGATTTGTGAACCTTTATTTCAAGATCTCTCTGTTTCTGTGCTCACATTAGAATTGTAACATTAGAGCACAAAGGTAGGTAAGTTATGAAAAAGCTGCATAAAACACTAATCCAGCCCAAACTGGAATATTGCACTTTAAGAAGGATAATAAGATATTGGAGAAAATGCAGAGCAGGTTCGTGAGAATAATTCCGGGAATGAGAACCTTTGGTTATTTAGGTTGGAAAAGTTGGGCTGTATTCCTTGGAAATCGTTGAGGGATTTGATAACGATATTGAAAAATCATGAGGGAACAAGACTGAGTAGATAAGGAGAAACTTCTGAATCATGAAAGGATTGGGAACCAGGTGGCACAGATTGTGGGTGATTTGCAAAAGAAACATTAAGTAGTGATCTGAGGAAAATATGTTTTAGTGCAGCAAATGTCTTAAGTCATTCTGCTGAGCAGAAACATCTGCGCAGACATGATGATCTGAATGGCCTTCTTTGCATGGTAACAACTCTGTGACTCTCTTTGATCAAGATTTGGAACGTACTGCTTGAAAATGCCTTGAAGGGTAAGTCAATTAGTTACCAAAGAGGAAAGATTTGCAGGGCTATTGAATGAAGGCAGGAGAATGGACTGTATCAATTGCCCTTGCAATGCTAGCATGAACATGATGAACCAAATGGCCTCCTTCTGAGCTGTAACCATTTTATAATTGTGTAAACACAAATTGTGATTGAACTTTCAGGGGACAGCTATATTTCTAAGCCAGAGAGCACCTTAACAAATGTTACATAATTGTTCAGTTTTATTATAGTGTTCACATCCACATGGGCAAGCACAGTTCAAACTCCAATCCCTGGTAATCTCTTCTGATAGAATACACAGTTCAAAAGAATCATTTCTTGTAAAAGCTGCATTTTTTTCAGTTGTAATTAAAACATTTTACATTTATAACCTGAATGCAAATTGGTGTTTCAGATAATATCCAGTCTGATATTTTGATTAATATTTCATCTGGAAGGGTACAGCTTGTCTTTGGGAATCAGTTGCATGGGCTTTGAAACCTCTGACTGGATCTGAAACATGTCACCAACTCTGATACCAGCCACTGTTCCGAATCTCCAGTGCTCCAGTCCTGTTGATGTTATTCATCTGTTTTTTGTTTGCAGTTAGAATTTAAAGTAGATTTCAGTTTAATGCCGAGTTGCCAGCCTGAAGCAGGGCTTTAATAGGATTTCCACTGACACAACAGCTTAATTAAGCACTGGTACAGACTCAATGGGTTGAATACTATAAAATTCTATGATTCTAAAATTCTATGACCTGAAACTGATTTCTCCACAGGAAAGTCAGATATGTCTAAGGCCCATATGAAAATAGCCAACTTAGTGCAACTTAGCACTTGAGTGTGCTTACAATGGAGTGCCAGAGTTATGTAATTAAGGGAGTTAGGGGGAGGAAGGAGAAGAGGGTCACTGGACCGGAAACATTAATTCTGCTTTCTCTCCACAGATGCTGCCAGACCGGCTGAGTTTTTTCCAGCAATTTCTATTTTTGTTTCTGAATTTCAGCATCTGCATTTCTTTTTTTTTTGTTTAAGGAAAAGAGGTGTTATGTTGCCTTTGCTTTTCCTCATCTTTTTCAGCCACAGGAATTTATTCTTGCTGAACCTATTGACCAATCTATTGGGTTTCTTGAGGTAATAAAGGAAAACATAGATTCTGTACATAGATTTCTAGATGACATTTGATAGAGTGCCACATCAAAGGGTACTTTATTCACATGGCTAGAAGATTCGCCAGTTAACAGGAAGCAGAGAGCAGACAGAAATGGATCTTTTTAGGTTTGGAAGAATGTAATGAGTGGTGTGTCACAGGGGTTAATGCAGGTACAACAGCTGATTATAGACCCGGGTTCAATTCCACCCTTGGGCGACTGTCTTGTGTGGAGTTTGCACATTCTCCCCGGGTGCTCCGGTTTCCTCCCACAGTCCAAAGATGTGCAAGTTAGGTGGATTAGTCACACTAAATTGCCCATAGTGTTCAGGGATGTGTAAATTAGGTGGGTTATGGGGGGTACAGGGGTCTGGGCGGAATGCTCCAAGGATCGGTGTGGACTTGTTGGGCCAAAGGGCCTGATTCCATACTGTAGGTATTCGATGATTCTATGATAAATGACGCAGATGAAGGGATAGAAGGTATAGTTAGCGAATTTGCTGACAACACAAATATAAGAAGGTAATTTGTGACGAGGACATAAGGAGACTACGAAGAGATACAGGCAGTATAAGTGTGAGTGGCAAATGAACTTGATGTGAGAAAATGTGCAATTGCCCTCTTTGGCAGAGAATAAAATAAAAAGAACCATATTATGCAAGCGGTGAAAGATTTCTGAGCTTTCAGGTGCAGATGAATTTGGGTATCCACATTAATGAATTCCAAATGGTTAGTATGCAAATGCAGCAAGTAATCAGCAAAGATAAGAGAATATTATCATTTATCATAAGGGGAATAGAATTCAAAAGTGGGGAGATTAAACTTCAGTGACATAGCGGATTGTGAGACCACATCTGCTAAAGGACTGGTCATCTTATTCAATGAAAGATGTAAACTTGTTGGAAGCAGTTCAGAGGTTTACTAGAGTCGTACTAGTAAAGGCAATTAGTGATATAAGGATATAAAGGCTAGGCTTGTATCTGCTGGAGTTTAGAAGAGTAAGGAATTACTTGATTGAAACGTATAAAATCCTGAGGTGACTTGACAATAAACCATCAAACCCCAAATCCATTCACACTGCTGCACACCCTGAAACATCACCCAAAGGACACCCCACACCACAACATACCACCCATACGTTGACTGCCTTCAGTCCTATTTGTTTGTCAAATATTTTTGCCCTTCGTGATAGAGACTAGATCTTACATCTCATCAGTACCTTGCCCATTTGTTATATTTGAGATGTTTATCATGTCTTCCGTTATGAAGACTGGTGCAAAATATTGGTTTAAATTGTCTGTTCCCTGTTATCAATTCCCCAGCATCAACTAAGGGTTCCTGTCTCATTCTAGCTACTCGCTTTTACATCATGTATCTGTAAAAGCTCTTGCTGTTTGTCTTTATATTTCTTGCCAATTTACTGTCATCATCAACTTTTTCCCTCTTTATTAGCTTCTTAGTCATTCGCTGCTGAATCCTAAAACAGATTCCCAATCCCCTGACCAACCACTAGTTTTCGCTGCTTTGTATGCCTTAGTTTTTGATTGGATGGATTCCTTGACTGCCTTTGTTGACCATCAATGGTTCATCTTGTCATCAGGTCCTTTCCTGGACTGGAATTTTTTTTGTGATTATTACAAAATATCTGCTTAAATGTTTGCTGCTGCTCATCCACTCACCTTCTCCTTAGACTATTTCCCAGCCAACATTAGAAATCTCTTGTAATTGCCTGTATTTAAGTTGATGACATTGATTTGAGACCTGTATTGCCCTCCCTCAAACTGAATTTGAAATTCCACTATGTAGTGATCACTGCCCTGAGAAGAGGTACCCTTCTGTATCAGAAGTCTTATTAATTCTACCTCATCTAACATTACTAGATCTAAAAGAGCCTGTTTCCGGATGGGTTCTGCAAAGTACTGCTCTTAAGATTAATCCCTGATTCAGTGTACAAATTTATCTTCCACGTTACTCTTACCCATCTGGTTGTTCTAGTCAATATTCAGATTAAAGTCACCTATGACTTTTGTAGTGCCCTTCGTACATGTCTTTCCTGACTTATACTTTGCCTTGATAACTTTTTGGTGCCTATAGATGACTCCCTCCCATGATCTCTTTTTGATACTCCATATTTCCACTTAAACTGATTCCACACCATGACGTCTTGCACCAATAATCCTATTAACCACCACACTGATACCATCCTTTATTGACAAAGCCACCTCCTTTTCCCTCTCGTCTCTTCTTCCAGAATGTCAAATGCCTTTGAATATGGAATTCCCAGTCCTTGTCATCCTATAACCACATCTCTGGAATAACTATCAAGTCAAATTCTTTTATTTCTATTTGTGCTGCCAACTTATTTATCTTGATGCAAATGCTATATTTTTAATTGCCCAAATGTTGATTAGATTTAGTGTCAGAATAGAAGTATAAGAGGGAGAGAAATTTCTGAAATACGTCTAGGAGACCAGCGCACTCTTGGTCCCAACTATGTAGCATGCACTCATGGATTGAGTGCTGTGGAATGAGGTGTGCAAAGTGAACCAGGTCTCAGTGAGGCAAAAATATGGGAAAGAGTAATCATTCTATCACAAGATTTGGACTGGCAATGGGGAAGGCACTATTTAAGGTAAAACTGTAAGTTGGAAGAGTGATAATTTCAATAGGATGAGGGGGATTTAGTTTTGGAAAATAATATGATAGAAAAAGCTGTAACTGAATAATAGGTAATCTTGAAGCAGCACAAGTCTAGGTACTTTGTAATAAGAGGGAAAGGCAGAGTTAAACCAAGGCCAGAGCTCCTTGAATGTTAGAGAGATAAATAATGGAATGAAACAAAAAAAAAAATGGCATTTGAGGCATTCATTAAATGAGATTAGAATCATAGAGTCATACAGCAAGGAAACAGACCCTTTGGTCCAACTTGTCCATGCCAACCAGATTCCCAAACTAAACTAGTCCCACATGCCTGCATTTCGCCCATATTCCTCTAAGCCTCTCCTATTCATGTACCTGCCCAAATAACTTATAAATGTTGTAACTGTACCTGCATCTACGACTTCCTCTGGCAATTCATTCCACACACCAACCACACTCTGTGTGAAAAGGTTGTCCCTTAGGTCCCTTTTAAATCTTTCTCCTGTCACCTTGAAAACTAGTTTTGAACTCACCCACCCTTGGGAAAAGACCTTTGCTGTTGACCTTATCTATGCCCCTCATGATTTATAAACCCCTACAAGGTTTACCCCCAACTTCCTACACTCCAGTAAAAAAGGTCCCAGCCTAACCAGTCTATCCTTATAACTCAAACCCTCCAGTCCCAGCAACATCCTGGTAAATCCTTTCTGAACCCTTTCCAATTTAATAACTATAGCAGGACAACCTGAACTGTACACAGTACTCCAAAAGTGGCCTCACTAATAATAATTCTTAAAGAGGCATGTCACACAGAGATTGTTCTTTCTTTGAAATTAGCATGCTCAGCATATACATTGAGATAACTTGTTGCCAGTTTTGATGCATTTAGAGAAATTTGATGCTTCAACACAGTGTCTTTCAAAGCAAGGAAGTCATAATTGGATGAAGCACATTGGATGAGTATTTATTATAAAAATAGCACTGGAAAAGGAACGTTTCAAAGGGAGATATATTTTTTTCTGCCAGACATACTGCAAGTTTTTACCTGTTTTGTATGAATAAATTAATGTAAGTTTTATAAATAATCAGTAATATGTGCACTCAAGACTTAGAACAGAAAGTGCTATGCACATCAGCTGGTCTAAAACAAGTTCTTCTTGGTTTCAAAACCATCAGCTGTTATGAAGTTGTGTAGAGTAATCGTGCATTGGAAGGCAGGAAACTCAAATTTGTTTGCAAAACAATAATAAGGGGGGAAGACTGCGTAGTCACTTTAAGAGGTGATGTGCTTTTCTAAGCTTAGCGATTTAAATGAATAAGTGTTTGTAAGCTGAATAGGTACAGACAGTTCTGAAATTGAAACATGTATCAATTGGCAATGTGATTGTAAACCTTAAGCTTGTTTTGATGTTTTTGGCAACTAGCTGGAATCAGCCAATTAATTTAAACCAAGCAGTTAGGGATCGAAAGTGAATTGAATTTAAATCTTATGGTTTTGACAACCTTGGATCAATGCTATTGTAAGAAAATTGATATGTCATCCAAGGTATATAAGGGGAGGGTTTTTGAAAATCGGTGTGAGAGCGAACCGCCATCGGAGAAATAAGCATCTAGCTCTCACAAGAAATCGCTAAGCTCTGTGACAAAGCACCATCTATCCATGAAAGGTACCATAGCACTTCTAGCTAACGGTCCTCAGAGAGAAAAACATCTCTGATGGCAGGATCAGCGGAAGAATGGCGGTTATGACTTGAGAACAGCAGAAGAAAGGCGTGTAGACTTTGAGAGACTAAGTTTTAATTTATTTTCATATTACTTAGGTTTATACAAGTGGAACTTGTGTTTATTGGAACAGCATACCAGTAGAATCTAATTCAGTTAGGGAATAGTTAGTAGTTAGAGGGTATTGATCAGTTTGTTTGTAATTCTGTTAATTTGTTCACTGTTAGGGTTAAATAAATAAATTGTTACTTGTCAATATCAGGGATTTTCTTTCATTACACTCCCCTTCTCTGTAACAGTTTGGGGGCTCAAGTCTGGGATCTGGCTGAGTTGTGTATGGGATCTGAATAGATTTAAACAGACTTGGGGATGAGTGTCCTAGATCTCTTTAAATAAAACTTAGGTGAGAAAAATCTGTTTAATTTCGGTTACTTGTGGTTGGTTGAATCAAAAGTGAGGGAAATGGCTCTTAACTTTGGTAAGGGTGTTCTGGAATTGGAAGATGCTTCACAAATTTGTGAGAAAGTTTAGAAAAACAGAGGAAGGGTATACTTTTAGAATTAGCAAACAGGCTAAAATTGGGTTTAACTAGGGACAAGAGGAAAGCTGAAAATGTGAAGGAGTTAGTCAAGCATTTAGGTATATCAGAGAAACAGGAAAGTGCAGGGGAGCTAGAAAAAATGAACTTGTAATTAAGACATTTGGAGTTAGAGAATGAAAGGGAATTGAAACAGTTTGAATTATGGTTACAAGCAGAGGAAAACAAAGAAAGAGAGATGGGGGAAAAGAAAGAGAGAAAGGGAAAGAATGTTTGAGTTGGAAAAGATGAAGCTGGAACTAGAGGCAAAAAGAATTCAAATGGCAGAAGGAAAAGTACAAGAGAGAAGTGATGATGAGCAAACCCATCATAGCCAACATCCTGGTAGAGATATATACAAATATGTCCAAACATTACCAAAATTCAATGAAAAAGATGCAAAAGCCTCTTTTATTTCCTTTGAGAAACTGGCTAACCAGATGAAGTGGCCAGACACAGTGTGGGTAATGTTAATTCAGACCAAGTTGGTAGGCAGGGCTAGTGAAGTGTTTGTAGTGCTGTCAGGGGAGGTTTCAGGAGAATATGATAAAGTAAAACAGGTTATTTTGAGTGCCTACAAATTCGTACCAGAAGCAAATAGACAATGGTTCAGAAATATAAGGAAGGAACCAGGTCAGACTTGTATCGAGTTTGAAAGAATTGACCATAGCATCTTTGATAAATGGATAAGAGCATTAAAGATAGAAAAGACATATGAGGATCGTAGAGAGATTATTCTGCTGTCCCTCCCCGAAATGATAAGAGCTTATATTCAGGAACAGAAAGTCCAAACAGCGAGAAGAGATGATGGATGAATATGCATTAATGCATAAATCGAAATTTACCTTCCTACAGCAATTTCATTCCATGAGGGATAGAAATTGGGGAAAAAGGGAGATCCTTCAATGAAAAACAAGAAGTAGATCACACTGGCAAAAGGCTTCAAATGTTTCCACTGTAAAAGAGGGGGCACACAAAGTCACAGTGCTAGTGGTTAAAGAAAGGCACTGGGAAAAAGGATATGGTAAAAGAGGCTTATTTAAGGTAGTGAAGGAAATCCCAAAAGGAGTTGAGGAGCTGCAGGAGAGAGCACAGCCTAGTCATGGACTGGACAGTGAGATGGTGCCCCATCTCTACAAAGCCTTCACCTCTGTGGGTAAGGTTTACTCTGGAAGAACAGGGGGAGAAGGTAAAGAAGTTAAAATATTGAGAGATACGGGAGCTGGTCAGTCTGTAATAGTAAGAGATGAAAGTATTAGCACTCCTTCTGAAATGTTACCTGGGAGAGTGGTAATCTGTGGAATAAATGAGATTTAGTGTTCCCCTGTGTAAGATAAGGCCGGAAAGTCCAATCAAGACTGGAGTGGTAGTGATTGAAACGGTGTCTATTCCAGGAATACAGTTTGTTCTTGCAAACAACTAAGCAGGAACAAAGGTGGAAGTGATGTCCCTTGTAGTGGAGAAGCTGACGGAAAACCAGGGAACTGAAGAGTTAAAAGAAAAAGCACCCTGGAATTTTTCCAAACTGTGTGGTAACAAGATCCCGCAGTCATAACTTAAAGCAAGAAGGGAAAACAAAAGAGAAAGACGAAGGAGTTGAGGTCCAGTTAGCTGACACCGTTTGATGAAATGGTAAAGGAAAAACCTGAGCAGGTAGTGAATCAGGCAGAGGTGTTTAGTTCTGAAAGATTAATGGTGTTACAACAAAAAGATGAGACAATAGAAGGTTTATATCATAAAGCCTACTCAGAAAGGAATCAGAATGTATTCCAGAATGTTATTATCTTAAGGATAGAATCTTAAGGTGGAAATGGAGACCGTGGCAGGTTAGTGCAGAGGAAGTTCACCAGATTGTGTTGCCGGTAGCACACAGACAGGATACATTGTGGGTAGCACACAGCAAATATTGTGGATAGCACACAGACAGGAAATATTGTGGGTTGCACACAAGTTATCTGTAGGAGGTCATCCAGGAGTAAGGAAGACTCAGGCTGCGATACAGCAGTATTTCTATTGGCCTGGATTACATAAAGATTTGGTGGAACTTTGCTGTACCTGTTATATGGTGTGTCAGATGGCAGGAGAGCCACAGGCAGTAATAAATCCAGTGCCTTTGATGCCAATTCCCTCATTTGAAGAACCTTTCACACGGGTTATGTTTGATTGTATGGGTCCCCTCACTAAAACCAAAAGTGGGAACCAGTGTTTGCTAAACCTAACGTATGTGTCTATCAGATTTCTGGAGGCAATTCCAATATGGAATGTCAAGGCAAAAACGGTTGTGGAGGAGTTAGTTGTGGAGGGAGATTCAGTCAAACCAAGGGTCCAAATTTACTGCCAAACTATTTAAGGAGGTCATGGATAGTTTAGGCATCAAACAGTTTAAATCATGTGCATACCATCCTGAATCCCAGGGAGCATTGGAAGGGTGGCATCAGACCCTACAGACCATGCTGAGGGCTTATTGCCAGATTTACCCAAATGATTGGGATATGGGTGTCCCGTTTATATTATTTGCTATTAGAGATGCTCCAAATGAATTGACTCAGTTTATTCCATTTGAGTTTGATATTCAGAGACAAAGTAAGAGAGCCTTTAAAATTAATTAAGGAAATGTTGATAGGTACGAAGTCAGAGATTTCACAGTTTGATTATGTATCTGAGTTGAGAGAGAGATTAAACAGAGTAGGTGAATTAGCTAGACAACATCTGAAGGTGGCACAGCATCTAATGAAGCAAGAAACAGATAAGAGATCTAAAATTTGTACGCCTGTCTGTGGGGATAGAGTATTGGTGCTGTTACCAGTGGTAGGACATCCCTTCAAAGCAAGGTTTAGTGGTCCCTGTTGGATTGAGAAGAAGTTAAGTCTGGCAAATGATCTGGTAAAGATGCCAGATAGAAAAAGAACTTTATCGGGTAAGTCATGTGAATATGTTGAAACCCTCCTATGAGAGGGACAGGGAACTGGAGAAACAGGTTTTAGTCACTGCCCCTCAGAGTGAAGAATCAAATCCAGATGATTTGGATTTTGAAGTGCCTCAGAATAAATTAAATAATAAGGAAGTCCTTAAAGAATGGGATAGGATAGTGAGCTATCTGTCTCAGGAGCAGAGAACTGAATTGAAAGGCTTGTTGTAGCACTATGAGGACATATGTAGGAATAGAATCGGGAGGACTATTATCAATGATTTGGATGAGAATGTACAAGGCATGATTAGTAAGTTTACAGATGACACTAAAATAGACGGTATCATGGACCGTGACAAAAGTTATCAGAAATTGCAGCAGGGTCTTGATCAAATGGGAAGTGGGCCTAGAAATGGTAAATGGAATTTAATCTAGATAAGTGTGACGTGTTGCATTTTGGAAGGTCAAGGGGAATGATAGGGCCTTAAGGAGTGTAGTGGAACAGAGGGACCTTGGAGTTCAGGTGCACGGTTCTCTGAAAGTGGAGTCACAGGTAGACAGGGCAGTGAAGAAGGCTTTTGGCATACCGGCCTTCATCAGGCAGGGTATTGAGTATAGAAGTTGGGAAGTTATATTGCAGTTGTACAGGACATTGGTGTGCCCACACTTGGAGTATTGTGTTCCGTTTTAGGGACCTTGCTGTCGGAAGGATGTTATTAAACTGGAAAGAGTGCAGAAGAAATACAAAGGACTGAGTTACAGGGAGAGGACAATCATAGAATCACTACAGTATGGAAATAGGCCTTTTGGCCCAACAAGTCCACACCGACCCTCAGAGTATCCCACCCAGACCCATCCCTGGACACTATGGGCAATTTAGCATGGCCAATCCACCTAGCCTGCACATCTTTGGACTGTGGGAGGAAACCGGAGCACCAGGAGGAAACCCACGCAGACACGGGGAGAACATGCAAACTCCAGACAGACAGTCACCCAAGGGTGGAATCGAACCCGGGTCCCTGGTGCTGTGAGGCAGCAGTGCTAACCACTGAGCCACCATGCCACCCTAGGACAAGCTAGGACTTTTTTCTTTGGAGAGTAGGTGACTGAGGGGGGAATCTGACAGAAGTCTATAAGATCATGAGAGGCGTGGATAGGGTGAATGCACTCAATCTTTTTCCCAGGGTTGGGGAATCAAGGACTAGAGGGCATCAGTTTAAGGTAAGAGGGGAGAGAATTCATGGGAACCTGAGGCACAACTTTTTTACACAGAGGGTGGTACGCATATGGAATAAGCTGCCAGCAGAAGTAATTGAGGCGGGTACATTAGCAACATTTAAAAGGGCATTTGGATGAATACATGGATAGGAAAGATTTAGAAGAATATGGGCCAAGTGCAAGGAAATGTGGATGGACATTTTGTTCAGCATGGGCCCGTTTGGGCTGAAGGACCTGTCTCCATGCTGTAGGACTCTATGACTCTGTGACTTATTTTAAAGACCATGAGTTTGAAGTAGGTAATGCTGTTCCGATAAAACAACACCCCTACAGGCTTAATCCTCTCAAAGCCACACAAGTACAGAAGAAGCTGAGTCGAAGCAAGTGGAGTCCACCGATCATGTTGGTTCCCAAACTTGATGGTACTCAATGATTCTGCATGGATTATCGGAAGGTCAATGCCCTAACTAAATCAGACTCATTACCAATTCCAAGGCTGGAGGACTGTGTGGTAAAGGTTGGACAAGCCACTTACATCACAAAGTTAGACTTACTTCATGGTTACTGGCAAGTACCTTTGTCGAAGAGAGTGAAAGACATTTCTGCATTTGTAACCCCAAAAGGGCTGCATCAATTTAAAGTAATTCTCTTTGATACGAAGAACGCACCAGCCACATTTCAAAGGCTTATGAACAGAGTTGTGGCAGGATTGACTAACTGTATCGTCTATATAGATGACGTCGTGATCTTTAGCCATTCGTGGAAAGATCACATGGTGCATTTGGCAGAGCTCTTTGAAAGACTACAGGAGACAAAACTGGTTATAAACTTAGCAAAAACAGAATTCGCGAAGGCAAAAGTTAACATTCTTGGGACACAACATCAGACATGGAAGGATGACACTGAGGAACGTGAAGACAAAGGGCGTTGAAGAATTTCCAAGACCATCCTCGAAGAAAGAGGTGTTTCAATTTTTGGGACTGAGTGGATTCTACTGGATGTTTGTACCAAACTTTAGCAGCGTGGTGGCACCGCTGACAGATTTGATAAAGAAGAACATGAAATTTTGGTGGACAGTGCAATGCAAGGAGGCATTTGAGAATTTAAAAACAGTGTTAACCACCGCACCGGTTTTAGCCACACTAAATTTCTTGAAAACCCTTTAACGTTGCTATCGATGCCAGCAATGTCGGGGTTGGAGCTGTGTTAATATCGGAGGATGATGGCAGAATTGAAAAGTCAATTGGTTATTTTTAAATGAAACTCAATATCCACCAGAGAAAATATCCACCATTGAAAAAGTTATTTTGAGTTTGGTACTGGCCTTACATTTTAATGTTTATGTTACAAACAATATTTGGAGATGATTGTGTACACAGACCACAACCCTCTCACCTTTTAGGGACAGGAATACGAGACTACTTTGTAGGAGTATTATGTTACAGACTTTTAATCTATAGATTGTACATGCTGCGGGTCGTCAAAATGTTATTGCAGATGCGTTATTGCGCATTTAAAAGAAAATGTGTAGATAAGATAGAACCAATATGATCCAATATTATATATGTATGCAGAATTAGAATGAAAGGTGTAACTTGAGATTACTGCCCTATGTATCTCATGATAATGGTGTTAAGATTTAAAACAAAATGAAGACATCTTTTCATAATGATGGTTCATTTTTTCTTGGGGAGGTGGTATGAAGTTGCGTAGAGTAATCGTGAATTGGAAGACAGGAAGCTACAATGTATTTGTAAAACAATGATAAAGGGGGAAGACTGCATAGTCCCTTTAAGAGGCGATGTGCTTTTCTAAGCTTGGAGATTTAAATGAAAATGTGTCTTTAAGCAGCTGAATAGGTATAGCCAGTTCTGAAATTGAAACATGTATCAATTGGCTGTGTGATTGTAAACCTTAGACTTATTTTGATGTTTTGGCAACTAGCCAGAATTAGCCAATTAATTTAAACCAAACACTTGGTGTTTGGAAGACAATTGAATTTAAATCTGATGGTTTTGACAACCTCAGATCAACGCCATTGTAAGAAAATTGATATGTCATCAAAGGTATATAAGGAGAGGGTTTTTGAAAATCGGTGTGAGAGCGAACTACCATCTGAGAAATAAGCATCTAGCTCTCACAAGAAATCGCTAAGCTCTCTAAGAAAGCACCATCTATCCATAAACGGTACCATGGCACTTCTAGCTAAGTGTCCTCATAGAGAAAACATCCCTGACAGTGGGATGGCAGATTTCCTTCCCTCAACGATGTTAGTGAACCAGATGGGCCTATCCCCAACACTGAGTTATTTAATAAAACAAAGAACCGCAGGTGATAGAGATCTGAAACAAAAACTGAAATTGATGGAGAAACTGGCAGGATCTGTGGTGAGAAAACAGAGTTAACCTTTTTGAGTCCAGTGACTCTTCATCGCAACAGTGGATGCATGGTTATCATTAGATTAGCTTCCATTCCAATTTATTGAATTCAGATTTTACCATCTGCCTTGGTTGGATTCAAACCCATGTCCCCAGAACACTTGCCTGGGCAATCTTAATCAGCAATCTGGTCATATTATCAGTCCACTACTGTCTTCCCTAAATTTAAATGTTGCAGGGTCTGTGTCTTATGTTAAGGTCATGTTATGAAACAATCAAAAAAATCAATCACATTTTAGCCATTACAACGAAGATTTTATTTATAATTCTTAACCTTATCTCATTTTTCAATTTGAAATACCATCAACTGATCTTGAAAATTGTGCTGCTATTTTCCAAATGTTGCTGAATAAAATCTCAGTTTTCTTACTGCAAATTAGAATACAGGCAAGTCAAACCAGTACAGAACCTGCAAGAGTTGTCCAGCACCCTCAGCTCTGACTAAAGAGCAGTAATGGGGTACATGATGCATCATTGCAGAGCTGTATCAAACAGTAATCACAATTCCCAGGGGACTTTCCGAATGACACAGCTGACAAATAGTGATGGTTCATTCACTAAAGCAGAAGTACTTGTCCGGAAGCACAAAAACATGGGAGCATCAGGAAACTAAATCATCTTAGTGTTCTTGTTGTGCTGGCTTCAGAGAATGACAGGATGGTGCAGCACACACAGTCAACCAGTCCTTACTTAACACATTTTTGTTGAGACCTTTTCAGCAGGCTTTATATTTATTTCAAAAGTACATTGAAGAAGTTACATGATAATTGGGTTTACTCCATATTGCAATGCCAAAAGCAGCTTACAGATTTGCCTCTCTATACTGTACACCCAGATGTGGACTCCAGGCACCAGCTGTACATGCAGCCTGTAGGCACAAGCCATACGCAGGCCTGAACATGACACAGACCTAAATTACAGGCATGAACTGTACACAGATTCAAGCTTCAGGCATGAACTGTACACAGGCCCAAACTACAGGCACGAACCATACACAGGCCCAAGCTACAGGCACGAACTGTACACAGGCCCGAACTACAGGCACGAACCATACATAAGCCCAAGCTTTAGGCACAAACTGTATACAGGCCCAAACTACAGGCATGAACCATATACAGGCCTGAACTACAGCCACAAACTGTACATGGGCCTGAATTACAAGCACCAGCTGCAGCACACACTGACTACAGGCACAAGCTGTATATCCAGGCTCTAAATGGAGGTAGCAGCAAACATCAGTTATTACTTCTGCGGAGTTTTGCCAAAATGTGAGGCAGAATATTGTCTTTTTCCCAGGTGCCTGGAGGTGCTATTTATGCTTTAATACAAAGTACTGTAAATCTTTCAGTGCCGTGCTGAGCAGTGATAGCTGTGAAGGAACCCTTCCAAAACCATGTGAGTGAGGCTCTGACGGCATGGTCTAAGAATAGCAGCCCTGCTGTGTGTGTGCCAGTACATGTCCCTCAGAAGACGAGAGATTTTATTAATGGCCACGATTTGGAAAAGAGCAGCATGGAGTCTTATTATGGAAATGCTTCCCCGCAGCATAAGGGTTTAGCTAATGCAGACGAAGTGATCATGATACATATTCAAAATACTAGGCTTTGTCAAAATCAGTTTCAAAGAAAATCTGCAGGTATAAAACAGTCCCTGTCCTCCTCATCAGTGGGGCTCATGGTGCTGGCTATGTGTCCATGGTTGTATCCGCAAATATAGATAGTTCACTGGAATTTTCTTCATAGTGCTGCCTCGTTTAAGATTATGGAACTGCAGACTCCCTCCTCAGCTTTCCTGGCAAATGGCTGTGAAATGTAGGGGGAATAAAAAAACAAAGCATGCATTAGGGACAGTGACAATATCCAGCAGCTGCAGCAGCCTCTATTTATAGGTGAGGTAGAGAGCACACAGACTAGAACCCAAACTGTATTTCCCAATGGAGTTCGCAGTCCTGATCCCAGAGACACTCAAATTGCAGGCCACACTTCCACAGTCAGAAACCAAACAAATTACGCAAGTCCTTTAAATGCCTGCAATAACAAAAGTTCAGAGCACTTTATTACTGGATAGTGTGAATAATGAAACAGTGAATGGGAAAAGAAACACAAGAAAGACAGATGTTGTTCAGCCACCCTGGCAGTTCAATGTGGTCACCTGCTGCCTTCGGCATCTCTTACCTCCATAAAGCTCTGAATTGGGGGCCGACTTCAACTTCTACTTAATTACAGCATTTGAATTTATAAATATCCAACTGGGTGTCAGGTTCCCAACTCAGCTTTGAAAATCTGACTGTGTCAGACCTCACACTTCTCCACCTGCCTTCCCCCCCACCCCGCAATATCCCCCACCCCCCACCTCAATGCTATGGCACTGAGCTCCAAAGGCAGCAATCTTTTCACTCAACGCTGCTACCAGTGAAATCCAAATCAAACTGAATGCAGCCTCCTTGTGCCTCTGGGCAGTCACCTCTGTTTCTGCTGGGGCCGGGGGGGTGGGGGATGGTGGGGACACAGCTGGGGAGGTCTGCACAATGCCAGTGAGAGTGCTTACTCAATGTCCAATTGGTACCTGCCAACCCCAGGCACTGTGCTGCTGCCTTTGACAAAACACGTGAAGATGGGAGCACATCAGTGGCAAAAACCAGTAAAAAAGTTAATAATACTCAGAAATGAACATACCAGAGTTACGACTGATTGTACGCAAGCCACGTCGGACCAGTATATGTCATTCACATGTTTTACTGGTTTTTCCTTCTGGTGATCCATCTGACGTTTTCATTTTAAAATGTTCCATGTTCTCACCTCCACAGGCTAGGAACATTCCAGCCATTCATTACATAAACAAGGGACTTATGGGAAGAAACTGGGAGAGAGGAGCAGAAGCAGGCCATATGGACACTGGGGTCTGCTTTACTGTTCCAAACTATCATGGTTTTTGAATCTCTTTGATCATTTTAAATGCCTCAGTTCAATTATCCCTCAATAGTTTACATTCAAGAGAACACAAACCAAGTGAAGGCAACCAAGAATGATCAGAATTTACAGCATTGACTGAGGCCATTCACCACAGTGTATTCATTCAGATAATCCAGCCTGACCAATTTCCGATGTCTTCTTTGAATGTTATAGTACTTTAAGCACATATCAACTTTCTGTTAGAAAAACCAGGGAGTTTTTTTGTCTTTACTTAAATCACTCTGTTGGTGAAAAATGTTACTCCTGAATTCTTTCGAAATATTCCACCACTTAAGGACACTGCACTCAACCCCATTTCAAATTACCAACTTCCCCCAGACCCTCCACTCAATCCCACTCCCCATGTCCAACTCACCCCAGACCCTCCACTCAATCCCACTCCCCATCACCAACTCACTCCAGACCCTCCACTCAATCCCACTCCCCATCACCAACTCACTCCAGACCCTCCACTCAATCCCACTCCCCATCACCAACTCACCCCAGACCATCCACTCAATCCCACTCCCCATCACCAACTTCCCCAGACCTGTTTTCACAAGTGAAACAAATCTTAGAAGGGTGATGGTTGAAGATTTTTTTCTCGGACTGGAGGTCTGTGACAAGTCGTGTCCACAGGTGTCGGTGCTGGGACCTTTGTTATTTGTTATCTAATGTACAAGGCATGATTAGTAAGTTTGCAGATGATACAAAATTAGGAGGTATCATTGATAGAGAAGAGGGTTATCATCAAGATCCCTTGGTAATCATATGGGGAAGTGGGCTGAGGATTAGCAAATGCAGTTTAATACAGATAAGTGTGAGGTGTTGCCCTTTGGAAAGTCAAACCAAGGTAGGACTTATACAGTAAGTGGTAAGGTTCTGAGGAGTGTTGTGGAACAGAGGGACCTAGCAGTACAAGTACATAGAGACAACAAGGTGCAGGGCTGGATGAACACAGCAGGCC
>NC_063339.1:642061-642673 GCF_021869965.1 Rhincodon typus
TAAATAGGGAGAGAGGGGGAGGCGGATAGAAGATGGATATAGGAGAATATAGGTGGAGAGGAAACAAACAGGTCGAAGAGGCGGGGATGGAGCCAGTAAAGGTGAGTGTAGGTGGGGAGTTAGGGAGGGGATAGGTCAGTCCAGGGAGGACAGACAGGTCAAGGGGCCGGGATGAGGTTAGTCAGTAGGAGATGGAGGTGCGGCTTGAGGTGGGAGGAGGGGATAGGTGGGAGGAAGAACAGGTTAGGGAGGCGGGGATGAGCTGGACTGGTTTTGGGATGCGGTAGGGGGAGGGGAGATTTTGAAGCTTGTGAAATCCACATTGATACCATTGGGCTGCAGGGTTCCCAAGCGGAATATGAGTTGCTGTTCCTGCAACCTTCGGGTGGCATCGTTGTGGCACTGCAGGAGGCCCAGGATGGACATGTCGTCTGAGGAATGGGAGGGGGAGTTAACATGGTTCGCGACTGGGAGGTGCAGTTGTTTATTGCGAACCGAGCGTAGGTGTTCTGTAAAGCGGTCCCCGAGCCTCCGCTTGGTTTCCCCGATGTAGACGAAGCCACACCCGGGTACAGCGGATGCAGTATACCACATTGGCAGATGTGCAGGTGA
>NC_063339.1:647673-672644 GCF_021869965.1 Rhincodon typus
GGGGTGGGGTCATGATCAAGGGGGCGGTAGGAGGAGGTGTCGGAGAGTTGGCGTCTGGCCTCGGCGATGTAGAGGTCAGTGCGCCATACTACAACTGCGCCTCCCTTGTCCGCGGGTTTTATGGTGAGGTTGGGATTGGAGCGGAGGGAGCGGAGGGCTGCACGTTCTGCGGGGGAGAGGTTGGAGTGGGTGACAGGGGTGGAGAGGTTGAACGTAGTTCATTGAAAGCTGCGTCACAGGTGGACAGGGAGGTGAAGAAGGCATTTAGCATGCTGGCCTTCATTGGCTGAGGTGTTGACTATAGGAGTTGGGACGTTATGTTATAGTTGTATAAGTTGTTGGTGAGGCCGCACTTGGAGAATGGTGTACAGTTTTGGTCACCCTGTTATAGGAAAGACATAATTACACTGAAAGTGTGCAAAGGAGATTTATGAGGATGTTGCCAGGACTAGTAGACCTGAGTTATAGGGAGAAGTTGGCCAGGATAGGACTTTATTCCTTGGAACATAGAAGAATGAGGGGTGACCTTATTGAGGTGTGTAAAATCATGAGGGATATAGACAGGATGAATGAATATAGTCTTGTTCCTAGGGATGGGGAATTGAAAACTCAAGGGCATAGGTTTAGGGTGAGAGGGGAAAGATTTAAGAAGGAACTGAGGGGCAACTTCTTCCCGCAGAGTGTGGTGCGCATATGGAATGGGCTGCCGGAGAAAGTGGCTGAGGCAGGTACAATAGCAACATTTAAAAAGCATTTGGATAGGAACGTGAATGGGGAGGGTTTAGAGGGATATAGACCAAATGCGGGCAATTGGAACTGGCTGAGTGGGCACCATGGTCAGCATGGACCAGTTTGGGCCGAAGGGCCTGTTTCCATGTTGTATTACTCTATGACTCTGTAGAATGTGACGTTGTGTTGTGAAATTTCTGATTAGATATACGTTGATTTATTAAGATATGAAGGATTTTGTGTGCTACATTTGAGCTCAACAAACCCAATAATCATCGTTACCCCACCTTTACAATTATTCTAATCTGCTTTGAAGTGGAAAAGGAATGCTTTGTATAAAAATCCCAATGTAAAGCAATAATGCATTCCTGGATAGGTCTTATAGATTGGGTCTTAGATAAAACAGTGAATGGTGTATGATCTACAACCAACAGTTTTCCCTTCAGTGCTGTAATACTGAGTGACAGGGAGTAATGTAGGAACATTGACATCAGTTAATTACCATTGATCATTACTGGAAGCCAAAGTCTAATGATTTATTCTGAGGCAGGAATGCAGAGTCAATTAAGCACATTTCCTAGTTCAAAATGCTGCAATAAAATGTTAATACTGTGAGGCTAATTCCCCGCTGATGCACAGACATAATATGCGTGCACTGTGAAATGAAGTCCTCAGACAGATATTTGCAGCACACAGAAACATGAACATACAAACAAGGAACAAGAGTACACCACTCAGCACTGTCAGCCTGCTTCCCCCATTCAATAAGATTGTGGCTGATCGGATTTTAACCTCAATTTTACATTCCTGCATATTCCCCGATAATTTTTCATCCTGGTCATCCATCAAGAATCTATCTACCTCTGCCTTAAAAAATATTTTAAAATGGGCCAGCATTTATTGCCCATCCCTAATTGTCCCGAGGCAATTTTTAAAATTCATTTACGGGATGTGGGCATCTCTGGCTTGGCAGCATTTATTGCCTGTCCCTAATTGCCCAGAGGCAGTTAAAAGTCAGCCACATTGCTGTGGGTCTGGAGTCACATAGACCAGGTAAATTCAGGTGATTCAGATAGGTTTTTCCTGGCAATTGGCAATGGATTCATGGGGATCATTAGATTCTTAATTTCAGATTATTATTGAATTCAAATTCCACCCTCTGCCATGGTAGGATTGGAACCCAGGTCCCCAGAACATTACCTGGGTGTCTGGATTAATAATCTAGCGATAATACCATTAGGCCATTGCCTTTTGAGGAAGGGCATTCCAAAAACTCTCAACCTTCTGAGAAAAAAATGCTTCTTCATCACTGGCTGGACCAGCATTTATTACCCACCTATAATTGTCCAGAGGGCAGGTAACAGTCTGACGATGACCAACAGTCTGATGTTGGGGAAAAACCCATCTGGTTCACTAATGTCCTTTAGGGAAGGAAACTGCCATCCTTACCTGGTCTGGCCTACATGTGACTCCAGACCCACAGCAAAGTGGTTGACTCTTAACTGCACTCTGGGCAATTAGGGACGGGCAATAAATGCTGCCTAGCCAGCAATGCCCTCATCCCATAAATGAATTAAAAAGCCCTTGTCGTTTTTTTGCTCAGTGACAGTGCCACCCAACACAATGGAGGTTGTTCTGTGTGAAGGCAGGACTTTGTCTCCACAAGGACTCTGCGATGGTCACTCTTACCGATACTGTCATGGACAGATGCAACTGCAGCAGGCAGATCAGTAAGGATGAGGTCAAGTGTGTTTTTCCCTCTTGTTGGTTCCCTCACCACCTGCCGCAGACCCAGTCTAGCATCTATGTCCTATAGGAGCCAACCAGCTCGAGCAGTAGTACTGTTGCTGAGCCACTCTTGGTGGTGGACATTGAAATCCCCCACCCAGAGTACATTTTGTGCTCTTGCCACCCTCAGTGCTTCCTCCAAGTGTTGTTCAACATTGAGGAATACTGATTCATCAGCTGACAGTATGTGGCAATCAGCCGGAGGTTTCCTTGCCCATGTTTAACCTGAAGCCACGAGACTTCATGGGGTCTGGCATCAATGTTGAGGACTCCCAGAGCAACTCCCTCTCGACTGTATACCACTGTGCCGACCCCTCTGCTGGGTCTGTCCTGCCGGTGGAACAGGACATATCCAGGGATGGTGATGGTGGTGTCTGGGACATTGTCTGTAAGGTATGATTCTGTGAGTATGACTATGTCAGGCTGTTGCTTGACTAGTCTGTGAGACCGCTCTCCCAATTTCGGCACTCGCTTAAATTGAAAATAGTAGTCTTAGAGCACATTTCTCTCCCTAAAACTGTATGTAAAATTCAAGCACATTATAGTTGCTGTTATCCAGGGACACTTTCACAATCCACTCTCATTGATCCACACCAAGTCAAGTACAACCTGCTCTCCAGTTGGTGCCAGAACATGCTAATCTAAGAAATTGTCCCGAAAACATTCAATGAATTCCTCATCTAGACTACTTTTCCTGTCCTTATGGAGATTAAACTCCTCCATGATTATTGGATTACTGTTTTGACAAGTTCCCATTGGTTCTTTGATACCCTGTCCTACCATGTGGTTACTGTTAGTGGGTCTGTGCACAACTCTCACAAGTGACTTCTTGCTTTTATCATTCCACATCTCGACCCAGACTGTTTCCATATTCTGGTTTCCTGAATTAAGGTCATCCCTCTCTATTGCGCTATTATCATCTTTAATTAACACAGCCACTCCTCCACCCTTTCCTAGCTCTCTGTTCTTGCCCAATGTGACATACCCTTCAATATTCAGGTCATAATCTCGGTAATTCCTTCTTCTGTTGCATTTCCCCAGTGCTTGATTCACCACAACTTCCCAAATTTGTGACCCTGCCCTCACCATTTATTTTAAAATCCACTGTACTTCAGAAATGCAGTACTTTAGAAATGCAGTTCCCAAGATCACCAGTCCCTGGATGGTTCAGGTGTAGGTTGTTCCATCATACAGCTTCCACTTTCCCCAGTACTGTTGCCAGTGCTCCACGAAAGGACCCCATTTCTCTCAGTCAAGTCTTTCAGACACGTATTAATTTCTCTACCCTTGTTTACCTGATGCCAATTTGCATGTGGCTCAGGTAACAATCTAAAGATTTGAGGTTCTGCTTCTCACTTTGGTGCCTATGGCCATGCAGAATCTCTTTCCTAGTTCCAATACCGTTGGTGCCTACATGGATCATGACAATTAGATCCTCACTGTCCCACTGCGAGTTCTCCTCCATTCCAGAGCAGACAAACACAGAGCCTGGACTCATGTTCTTTGCTGCAGACAGCAGTGTCAATCCCTTTGTGTAGTACATTGTTCAATGCTCATAGAGGGCAGAAAACCAACCCCAAGTGTGAATGGCAGACATAAGCTTTCTCTTTATTTCTTCATGGGATGTGAATGACACTGATTGGGTCAGCATTTATTGCCTGTCCCTAGGGGCCCTGGAAAAGCTGGCAGTGGGTGAGCTGCCTCTTAAACTGCTGCAGTTGCACGCTGTGAATGCTATTAGAGAGGGGGTTCCAGTGAAACCCTTACACTTATTGCTACACAATGCTCGAGCAATGGAGTTTAGTCATTCTGCAAAAGGTGTTTCTAATTCCTACCTCTGATGACAACAACCGACGAGGCAAGATGAATGAAGAAATTGTGGCAGCTGTTGATCCATAATCGAGAAGGTGATTTGCTCCTACGTTCTATAAGACATACACCATACGTCATGACACATTAATGATCAAACATCATTGACAGTTAGTGCTCCTCTATGTGAACAATTGCTGCTTGACAGAAGGCATGTACTAGACAACATCAACCAATAGAAACACCAGAAACAACAATTAAACATCCTTCAAAGGCTTTGTGAAAATGCCACCATTGTCAACATGCGATTTCAACGTGCGATTCGTTGTCAACGTTTGATTCGTTGTCAACTCTGGAACTCAGAACACACCATGACTACATTAAACATTCTGATAGACCCATTTGGATATTCTATACAATTCAGAGAGGCACTATATAGAATGCATAGGGAAATTCTAGTCTCTCTCCTCAATGATAGATGCAGAAGATATGGACAAATTTCTTTTGCCCACACTGAACACGGTCCTCAGTGTTAATGTATGTAGCTTCTAAGCACATGTAAATGCACACACTGGGAGCCCGATGGATAATCTTAAATTGGTTTCTGGGATAACTCTTAGCACAGTTGGGATTATGTAGAGAACGCTGTCCATTATTAGATTCACATCTAATGTTGGCCATGATGTTCTGAGCATTATAAGCACAGGCTGATTAGCATGCTGCCCACTGTGGGTGTTTTGATATGGTCCACTGTCACTGGGATGAACAGCCTATGTACCCAACATCACACAGGCACTGTAACTCATATATCACATTACACATTTGTGTGGAATGTGAAACATCTTTTTGGCTGAAAGGCAGTATCAAGCTCCTGAACTTGGCAATTCACACAGTCTCATTGAAACCATGTATACCAAAATAGCTGGCATTGCCCTGGGATCCCAACTAGGCCAGGCTCTTGCTAACAAGAGCAGCTTGTCTTTGATTAAATAACCATTTGCGCATTTCCGATAAACAAATGATACATTTGTGATCTTTAAATTTGCAGCTGCTAAGAATTTCCTTACACAGCTTTAATAAGCTTTAATATTCTGAGCTCAGTTTATCATTGACATGGAGAAATCAAACAGTGTCCTTTGCTTGATGCATCAGTTGAGAAACTTGCCAATGGTTTCTATTGTTCCCACTCCCCCACCCCCCCACACCCCATCACTGGGGCAGTCTGTGATCCCTACTCTCAGCTCCCCCAGCCCTGGGCTGTCTGCCTGTGTCAGTCCACCCCAACTCTAATGGAAATCATGCTCCTGCTATTTGTGGAGTTGTCACAGAAGTTAGGGACACAGATTTTTTACAGCGCAGAAAGAGGCCCTTCAGCCCATCATGTCTACTGAGGTCAGTAAACATCCGTCTATTCAAATTAACGATATTATTAAGGTACACAGAACTCCCAATTTCCCTGTCATTCAGACCCCAGGCTGACAGAAAGCACAGACCTAGTTTCTGTATTTAACAAGAATTACTATTTTTTAACGAAGAAATAGATTCCAGCTAAGGTAAATAACATGGACATATAACCTCACTAGTTTTGTTTTATTCACCCACAGGATGAGGTCATCACTAGCCTAGGTCATCTTTACTGGCCATCACCAATTGGCAAGATGGCAGATAAGAGTTAAGAGTCTGGAATCACATGTAGGCCAGATCAGGTAACAATGGCAGATTTCCTTCCCTAAAGAATCAGATAGGTTTCTCTTGAAAATTGATTGGATAAAGAACAAGAAAACAAAGAACAGTACAACACAGGAACAGGCCCTTCGGTCCATCAAGACTGCACCAACACATGATTCCTTTCGAAACAAAAAGCCTTCTGACTCTTTGCAGTCCATATCCCTCTATTCCCTGCCTATTCATGTATCTGTCAAGATGCCTCTTAAACATTGCTATTGTATTCCCCTTCACCACCTCCTTTGGCAGTGCATTCCAGGCACTTACCACTCTCTGTGTAAAAAAACTTGCCTCTCACATCTCCTTTAAACTTTCCCCCTTTTTACCTTGAACCTATGCCCCCCAGTAATTGACATTCTACTCTGGGAAAAAAACTCTGACTATCCATGCCTCTCATAATTTTGTAAACTTCGATCAGGTTGCCCCTCAATCTCCAATGTTCAAGTGAAAACAAACCCAGTTTGTCTAATCTCCTCTCATAGCTCATACCCTCCAAAGCAGGCAACATCCTGGTAAACTCTTTCTGACTCTCTCCAAAGCCTCCACATCCTTCTGGTAGTGTGGTGACCAGAACTGTAGACAATATTCTAAAAGGGGCTAAGAAGTTCTGTACAGCTGCAACATGACCTGCCAACTTTTATACTCAATGCCATGAAGGCAAGCATGTCATACACCTTTGTGACCACCTTATCCACTTGTGTTGTCACGTTTCAGGGAACTGTGGACCTGTACGCTTGGATCCCCCTGTAGGTCGATGCTTCTAGGGTTTTTGCCATTTACTGTATACTTCCCTCTTGTATTAGGTCTTCCAAAATGTATTGTCTTGCATTTGTCTGGATTAAACTCCACCTACTGTTTCTCCCCTCAAGTCTCCAGCCTGTCAATATCCTGCTGTATGCTCCAGCAATCCTCCTCACTATCTGTAGCTTCCCCCAATCTTTGTGTCATCTGTGAACTTGTTGGTCAGACCAGCTACATTCTCCTCCAAATCATTTAAATATATTACAAACAACAGGGGTCCCACCACTGATCCATGCAGAACAACACTGGTCACAGGTCTCCAGTCAGAAAAACACCCTTCCACTGCTCTCTGGTCTTCTCTGACTAAACCAGTCTTAATGCCAGATTTTACTGAATTCCAATTTCATCATGGCAGGATTTAAACCTGGAACATTACTTGAGTCTCTGGATTAATAGTATAGCAATAATACCATTAGGCCATCACCTCTTTCTCACTGATTTGAAGCAGAAGGATATTGTGAGATTCCCAAGCTAGCAATGTTGGCCTTTACAATGGATGCTATTCTTAAAAATATGTTGATTTTGGTCTTTACAAAGGTGGCAGAGCTAGCATATTATATGTTGAGATGATAAAGAATATTTATAGCCAGTCATAGTGTGGATCTGATACCTAATTATTTGTTGAATGATTAGTAATTCATTGTGACAGAGAATGAGGTAAGTGTGAGGTTTGATGTGAGAACATTTCCACAGGACAGATTTTACCTAAACATAGCCCAATAGATGAAGGCTGAAAGTTGTTTTACTCACCATGTCTGGTGATGCATGCATGTTTGCCTTCTGTCTCTTGAGGTCTGATTTAATTGTAGCTGTTAAATGAAATGGTTGCATTGTTAATTAACTTCCCATTTCTGTGCTCTCTGTTCCTCCTCCTTATTAACAATAAAATACCAGAAATAATGAATCTGAAGCCCAAACACAAAACCATTCCAGGGCATTTCAACAGAGGCATTGTGAGCTTACAGAGAAGCAGCACTAATTTACATCAGGGCAACAAGGCAGCACCGTACTGTCAGCAGCAAGTACCCAGTGCTGTCTGCTTCTGACAGAGCTGAACACAACTCAGTCATTTATTAAATTATAAAGGACTTAGAAGCATGGCTTAGTAAGTGAGTAGGCAGAATAAAATTTAACAAACAAATATGTAAAGGATTGCACATAAGAAGCAATAATAGGCAACAAATGAATGGTGCTGAACTGTGATGAAATGTGTGTGAATTATATTTATATCTCTTGTATATCTCTGGTCACGTTAAGAGATGAGATTTCATTCTTGTGGCATATGGGTGCTGATGACATTTGTGAAGAGTCTGAGAAAACGCAAGGTCAGACAGTTCTTTCTAGAACCATGACCTAATACAGTTTGTATAAAGTTATATGACGTCCCAGAATTTATTGCTCATTCCTAATTGCCCTTTGAGAAGGTAATACTGATGAACCGCCTTCTTGAGCTGCTCCAGTCTCTGTGCTGAAGACTGACCCACAATGCCCTTAGGGAGGGAATTCCAGGATTTATACCCAGCGACAGTGAAGGAACAGCAATTTCCAAGTCAGACTAGTGAGTGGTTTGGAGGGGAACCTGCAGGGGGTGGTGTTCCCATGTATCTGCTGCCCTTGTCCTTCTAGGTGGAAGTGGTCATGGGTTTGGAAGGTGCTGTCTGAGGATCTTTGGTAAATTTCTGCAGTGCATCTTGTAGATGGTACACTCTGCTGCTACTGAGCGTCGGTGGTGGAGGGAGTGGATGCTTGTGGGTTTGGTGCTTATCAAGCGGGTTGCTTTGTCCTGGATGGTATCAAGCTTCTTGAGTGTTGTTGGGGCTTAACACCCAGGATGTTGATGATGACTGATAATTCCTTTTTTGTGACTTTATCTGATAATACTGTAATTTCCAATATGTACAATATAGATTTCCTCACCAGTTATCACAGTTCCAATGAAGAGAAACACAGAGATGAAAATGTTCCCTGCCACAGTCCCAAAGTGATCAATCAGTTTACCCTGTGCAATGGTAAAAGTAATTCCGAAAACCTAAAATATAAAAACACAAATCTAAATTCAACTCAGCAATTTTTAACAACATGTTTTGTCTTTCCTTTATTCATTCACGGGATGAGGGAGTCAGTGGCCAGGCAGGATTTATTGCCCATCCCTAATTGCCCAGAGGGCAGTTCAGAGTCAACCACATTGCTGTGGGTCTGGAGTCACATGTAGGCCAGACCAGGTAAGGATGGCAGTTTCCTTCCCTAAAGGACATTCGTGAAACAGATGGGTTTTTCCAACAATTGACAATGGATTCACGGTCATCATTAGATTCTTAATTCCAGATATTTATTGAATTCAAATTCCACCATCTGCTGTGGGTTTACCTGAGTTTCTGGATTAACAGTCCAGTGACAATACCACTAAGCCATCGCTTCCCCATTTTCTCGAAGGTGAAATAATTTTTGGGACTAGATGAGGGTCTTGAAAAGCAAGTATGTAAAACAGAAATGTGATCCCATATATTGCCTTTCTTTTTTTCAAAAGTTGAATTTACAGCCAATGTGCAATAAGCCTTGGGGGATAAAGGGGAAGAAGTTAATTGAGAAACTAATCAGAAGACACCAAGCCTGGTTTCTAAATTTTGAAGATGGAGGTAGAGGTGAGGACGAAGATGAATTTCAGAGTTTGAGGGCCTGGGAAAGTATTCTTGGAGCCCCTGCAATGAGTCCCAAAGGAAACCTGAAGATGATGTCAGAAGAAGGAAAACTCAGGGAAGGAGGAACTATGGGATGTGTACTTGATGTTTAGGTGGAATCTAACAGGAATTACAAAACAGAAATGACCATTCTGAAAGGGAGACAGTGTGACAGAGACAGAGATAAGATGAAATAGGGAGATAGAGAGAAGAGAGAGAGAGATAATTGGATAAGTTTACACACTGAAGACAGGTGGCAGGAATTGGAAAAATTCCTGGATTTATTTTGTAAAAACTGTATAATTTTATTTTTCTGTTTTTTTTTATTGTGGCTGAAATGGGAAAAGGAATTATTTTAAAAAAGCCATATGAAAAGGACTGTGAAAGGAATTGCGGCATACATAAAAACAAGTTACTAAAACTCAATGCAAATCATGTTAACACTGAGTTGGGGAGCGGGGGGGCGCGAATGCTGAGTTCTGATTAGCTCAGGTGCAGCTGAACAGCTTATGGGTGTACCTGATACTGGCAGGAGCTTACAGATTGCTGTAAGGACAGATAGCGTGTATTTCTCTCCAGTAAAATACCTAAAGATTGAAGAAAGCCAATTTATGACAATGTCAGGCAGAAAATAACTGAGAACCAGTTATAGGAAAGATATTATCAAGCTGGAGACAGTTCAGCAGAGATTTACCAGGAGGTTGCCAGGTATGGAAGGTTTGAGTTATAAAGAAGGGCTGGATCAACTGGGACTTTTTTAACTGGAGCATAGGAAGTTGAGAGGTGACCTGATAGAAGTTTATAAAATAAAGAAAGATATTGATAGAGTTTAATGGTAGTTGTCTTTTCCCTAAGATGGGGAATTTCAAGACTAGGGGGCACATAAGAGGAGAAAGATTTAAAAAAGACAATTCGGCAAATTTTTTACACAGAGGATGGTTTGCATGTGGAATGAACTTCCTGAGGAAGTGGTGGATGTGGGTACAATTACAGTGTTTAAAAGATATTTGGATGGATATATGAATAGGAAAGGTTTGAAAGGATATGGGCCAGGAGCAGGCAGGTGGGATTAGTTTAGTTTGGGATTATGTTCGGCATGGACTGGTTGGGCCGAAGGGTCTGTTTCCATGCTGTATGACCCCATGGCTCTATAACCAAAAGGAATATCGAAGGTTCTGCACATAGGTAGTAAAGCAACTAAGAGAATCATAGAGGAATGATGAGAGAAGACTGTCAGCTGACATAATCAAGTGTCCCAAAGTCTTCTCTGGCCATATATATAATAAAAGGGTAGTAGAAGGAAGAGTATGTGTTGCAAATCCAGCGTTAGCGAATTTTTCTGAAGAAGGCTCTAGGCCCAAAACATCAGCTTTCCTGCTCCTCTGATGCTGCTTGGCCTGCTGTGTTCATCCAGCTCTACACCTTGTTATCTCATATTCTCCACCATCTGCAGTTCCTACTATCTCTTAGTGAATTAGATCTGGTCTGGCTTGCTATCCCTGTGTGATAACACAAGACTCAGGCTAATGAAACCTTAACAATGATAGGAAATCAACAAGCGCTAGGCAGCAGGTTTAAATGGGACTGGGAGATAAGAAATCATATGTGTCCAGGATTTCTGAAATGTCCACATTGTCCAATTGATGTTTCAAATCCCATCTATTGGTGGAAGGTCACAAAGAGGGCCACAGGACGAGCAAGTGTGTTTTACCTGCGCAGATTCATTAAGCAGGCCTGAAGATGTCCCCTCAGACTCAGGATAGGTAAGTTCTGCACCAAATTCAAAGCCAAGGGGTAAGTAGCCTGTCATAAAGAACCTGAAAAATAAACAGGAAGAATGGCTGCGTGAGAACCATCCTAACAAACACAACTAACCTTTGTAGAACAAAAACAAAGTTGCGGGAAAAGCTCAGCAGGTCTGGCAGCATCTGTGAAGGTAAAAACAGAGTTAAGGTTTTGGGTCCAGTGACCCTTCCTCAGAACCGGACCTGAAACATTAACTCTGTTTTCTCCTTCATAGATGCTGCCAGACCTGCTGAACTTTTCCAGCAATTTTGTTTTTGTTCCTGATTTACAGCGTCCGTAGCTCTTTCAGTTTAAACCTTTGTAGAAATTTACTTTTGGGATATGGGCATCATTGGACAGCTTGGCACTTATTGCCATTCCTTTGTTGTTCATGCTTTCAGAAACTGCTGTCCCTGCTCTCTCTCACAAGAACAGAAATATTGCAGAAACTCAGCAGGTCTGGCAGCATCTGTGGAAAGAAAGCAAAGTTAATATTTCGAGTCCGGTTACTCTTCATCAGAACTGACAGCAGTGAGGAAAAGGTGGTATTTATGCTGAAGATGGGGAGTGGGTGTTTGGAGGAAAAGGAGAGGGGAGAGGTGAGTTGATAGGTGGAAATGGAACCCAGAGAGAGAGGTCTGAAAGGGGGAAGTAAACAAGGAGAAAATTTGGATGTCAGGCCAGGACAGAAGAAACATAACAGGATGAGGGTGTGGGGTGGGTAAAAAGCATGGAATGATGGAGTCAGGTTCTAAAGTGATTGAACTGGATGTTGAGTCCTACAGGCTGCAGGATTCCCAAGTGAAAATGAGGTACTGTCCCTCCAGTTTACACTGAGATTTGCTAGAGCACTGCAGTAAGTCTGAGACAGAGGTGTTTGCCAGGGAACACAGCGGTGTGCAGAAGTAGCAGGGAACAGGAATCTCAGGTGTCTCAGAATCTCAGGAATCTCAGAAATCCCATTTTCTGATGAAGGGTTTAGGCCCGAAACGTCAGCTTTCCTGCTCCTCTGATACTGCTTGGCCTGCTGTGTTCATCCAGCTCTACACCTTGTTATTTCAGATTTTCCAGCATCTGCAGTTCCTACTATCTCGGAATCTCAGGGTCTTTTTTTACGGACAGATTATAGGTGTTCTGCACAGTGGTCACGCTTCGTTTCCCCAAGGGATTGCAGTTTAAGAATAAGGAATTGGTGCTGTGATTCTTTAGATCCCTGATGGGTCTTTAGCACAATTACTGAACGTAGTATTTGCCCCCTTACCTCAGCAGACTCCTGCAACAGAGGGGGTGCGGCAAAGGTTCACTAGACTCCATGCTCAGACAAAGAGACTGCCCTCTGAGGGGAAATTGAGGGCAATGGGCCTATATTTTCTGGTGTTCACAAGAATGAGAGGTGAAAATTTTGGGGAATACAAACAACTGGGCCTCAATTTCTCCTCAAAACACAATCCCAACGGATTAATTGAGTATCCTTTGTTGCATTCCCCCCTTTGGTAAGTATATCCTTCTTTCAATAAGGAAACCAACATTGAGCACAGTACTCCAGGTGAGGTCTCACCAAGGCTCTATACAATTACAGCAACTCCTGACCTCAATTCCTGTTGTGATGAAGGACAAAGCACTGTTTGCCTTTCCAGTTACTTGCTGCACCTGCATGTTCGCTTTTACCGACTCATGGACAAGAATACCCAGGTCACCTTGGACACCTGCACTTCCCAACCGCTCCCACTTGTATTTTTTTTCATCAAAGTGAATAGATGAGAGAGTGCAGGAGTCACTGGGTGTGTGTTAGCTGTGGAGGCACCTGGAAGGGATGACACCTTGGAGGAGTGTAATTCAGTCTATGATATGCAATATATAAAGGGATTATCCGGGAGGGAACAGTCAACAGCAGAAAACTAATTGTTGTCAGTGATTCAATCCTCGGGGAATGGAGCACAGAGAATGGGTTGGGATAGAGAATGAACTATTTCTAAATCCACCATCATGAGTCCCAGAGGGTGTGGTGTCTCCCTCAGTGTCAAAGCAAAAGGCATCACAAGGAAGGGGCAGAGTATTCCACAGTGGGAAATGACAGAGCTGGAAGCTGTGATACTCATCAGTAGCAACAGACAGCAGGAAAACAAGGTCCTGTGGAAGACCTCAGCAGCTAGTGAGGAAGTTAAAAAGTAGGATCTGGAAGGTAATCACAGGATGAGAGATGGCCCAGGACAAGGGTTTCAGACTCATTAAACATTATGTCAGTCTCTCGTCATTCGTTGATCATCCTCTAATTCAGTCTCTCCCCCTCTGACACTGAAGCACTCTCTCAGTACTGTCCCTCTGACACTGAGGCACTCCCTCAGTACTCTCCCTCTGACACTGAGACACTCCCTCAGTACTCTCCCTCTGACACTGAGACACTCCCTTAGTATTGTCCCTCTGACACTGAGGCACTCCCTCAGTATTGTCCCTCTGACACAGGCACTCCCTCAGTACTAACCCTCTGACACAGGCACTCCCTCAGTACTAACCCTCTGATACTGAGGCACTCGCTCAGTAATGCCCCTCTGACACTTAGACGTAATAAATAAGAAGAAAATAAACTTTGAGGGTAAACTCAAGCAATATCAAAATGGATAGTAAGAGCTTCTTTAAGTATATAAAATGGAAGAGAGAAGTCAAAATGAGTACAGGCCGCTTAGAAAATGAGGCTGGGGAACTAATAACAGGGAAACCAGGAAGTGACAGAAGAGTTCCATAAATATTAATACACACATTAAAGATGAGAAAAATGTACGTAATATAGCTAAGTTTGCAGGTGGCACAAAAATAGGTGATAAGGCAAGTGGTGAATGGTGACACAAACAGACTGCAGAGGGATATAGGCAGATTAAGTAAGTGGGCAAAATCTTGGTGGAAGGAATATAATGTGTAAAATGTGAGGCCATGCATTTTATCAGGAGGAATAAAAGAGCTGAAAATTATTTAAATAGGGATAGACACCTATTTAGGGATAGAAAGTTACGGAACAGAGAAATCTGGGTGTTCTCATTCATGAGTCGCAAAAACTAGCAAAGTTCAGTGGGTAATAGGGAAGGCAAATGGAATGTTGGTCTTTATTTCAAAGGGAATGGAGTATAAAAGTAAGGAGGTTTTGCTAAAACAATACAAGGCACTGGTCAGACCACAGCTGGAATACTGTGAACAGTTTTGGACCCCTTATCTAAGGAAAGATATACTGGAGGCAGCCTAGAGAAGGTTCACCAGGCTGATACCAGGTACGGAGGGACTGTCTTATGAGGAGATGTTAAGTAGGTTGGGCCTGTACTCATTGGAATTTAGAAGAGTGAGAAGAGACCTTTTTGAAACCAGGAAGATTTTCAGTTGATTTGATAGGGTAGCTGTGGAGAGGCTTCCCCTTGTGGGAAAGTCTCGGACCAGAGGGTCACTCAGGATGACTGTACTGGTCTAGTGGGAGATCTGAAACAGATGCCATCAAACTCTAACCAGTGTCTAGCAAGGCTGTGTACAGACCCTACACTATTTACAATCTACCTGACAGTCAGTATCTGCCTCAAAAGAGTAACTATCCTTTTGTGCCAATACTAAATACCATCTAGATGGAAAACTCTTTAACCTCAAATATCTCCATGCCAAAACTAAACTAACCATCATTGATATTCTTGATGTACATTTTGCAGATGAGTGCAGTGACATTGTCCCCTCTGCACCATCTCGTCCACCAGTTCCTGTTTTCCCAACTCTCCAATAGCCAACGCTCCAGAGGAGGTCAAAGAAACTGCATCAATGACACTTTGAAGCTTTCCTTGAAGAACAGAAACATTAATATTAATGACTGGGAGGAATTTGCCACCAGGTACTTCAAATCTGTGCCCCTGTCTATTGTACTTTCTGGATCTAGTTTCTTCTTCGTTGCTCAATTTTGAAAACAAAATCTTGAATTGAGCTTCTTTGTTCTCGGGAAAGCCACTCCAGTTCTCTAGGCTCTCCATACATCTGATCTCCTTTATCATTGCAATAAATCTCCTCTGCATCCCTTTCCAAACCCTTTGCATTCTTCCTCAAGTGTAGTGCCCAGAACTGAATACATTTTTCTGGATTAACGAGTGATTTGTAGAGGATTAGAGCAAATTCTTTAATTTTTATTCCATTCCTCTGTTTGTAAAGTCGAGGACATTGGACAATTGGACTCTACTGTTGCTGATGACAAGGGCTTTCTGCTTGGCAACAACTATGTGATTGGTTCTCAGGTAGCTGAACAGCTTGAGGTTAGCAACAAGATAGAGAAAAACCTTCAGATCTCTACAGGCTCAGGAGCATCCCACTGTTCTCTGCAGTAAATGCCATTTTAAGCCTGTAGAAAATCAGTTTACCTTTCCTTCTGCAGTTGCTTTAAACTGTGACTTCTCATTAATAAGTCAGACACCTTTTACAAGTTCCAGTCATCCTGTGGCTCCTGCAAGCCAGTGGAAGCAGCTAGGGAAGGAAGACCAAGAAGTGGCATTCTGACCAGCCCAAGGTGCACCTCAGCAGATCTCAAGAATAAGGACAGCTGAACTGCTTTTGATCTTTCCCTCTGCTCAGAACACCCATGTTAATTTACACGCATGCACAAGTGTGTATGTCTAAGGAGGGAATTACTGAGGATTGGAGTAGAGTTAGGTGCTGACAGTTCCATATTGTTCACCTGTACCTACAGTCTACTTACTGGTAATAAATAGTAATTTTTGTAAGAACAGAAACCTGTTCTGTGCTTTCTGTAAACCTGAATCTAAAAATCAGGTAAATTGCAGAATTCTGTATTTTTAAATAAAAATCTTTAACTCTGTGACAATTTGAAAGGCTTGATTTCCAACAGGCTGCCCCTGGGAGGTGTAACATGACACATACTGACCAGTCACCTTGAGAGGCTTGCCATCTGTCTGTTCTATCACTCTATCAGAAAACAGCGTAAAGATGCTTCGACTTACCCCAGCATTCCAGCAGTCAGAAAGACAACCCACAGGTGACCCAAGTTAAGTGTGAATGTGAAAGTCACCATCCCTGCGAAGGCCAGGAAGTAAACCACTGATGTTGTTTGTCTAAGAGAAAAGGTAAAAGATGAGCAGTTTGAGAGGATTGCTATTGTACTGGCTTTCCCTATCTTACAACGGTGTGTTAGTATCCGTGAACTTTCCACAGGTAAAGTACATCACTGATGGTTACTTGCCCACCCATTCCCACTTGGTAGCTTGGTTTATCTTCATCTGTCGGTCTCTTGGAAGACTCCTACTTCAGGCAGGTGCATGAGATATGAAGTGGTCTTGATCTGTTTCATCCAATGACCAGTTCGCTCTGTTAAAGATGAACTGCTGCTTCCCTTCTGCAATGCCCATCAGTGATGGTAATTACCCTGGAACTGCCTTCATAATTAAAGGAAGCTGCCACAAATATCATCAGCTATATAATTGTCAAGAGAATAAACAGTGAAGCAGACGTCCTATGTTGACATGAGCCACACAAACCATCCTAAATCACACACAACAGTTAAAAGAACTCCA
Source organism: Rhincodon typus (assembly GCF_021869965.1). Classification (NCBI taxonomy): domain Eukaryota; kingdom Metazoa; phylum Chordata; class Chondrichthyes; order Orectolobiformes; family Rhincodontidae; genus Rhincodon; species Rhincodon typus. The sequence continues at coordinate 664,532 of NC_063339.1, forward strand.
TTCGTCTTGTCCAGTCAGTCTAGCACACAAAGTTCTGCCTCTGTTCACTCTGACTTCATGCAGCCCAATAGCCCATGGTTGTGCAGAGCAGGAGGTGTTTGTGTTTAATATCTGGGGCAGTGCATTCAAACTGAGGCTGAGACCTCACACTCAGCCCTTTGAAGGAAATCCCTAGTCAAGCAGTTAGCCATATTAGCATTGCTTTGTTACATGAAAGCATTCAGCAGCCTGGTGAAGTACCGACGTGCTGTTCCGCAGAGTAGTACGATGCAGGGTCGTGCACTACGATGCTCCGAACGCCGGATTCCTGATCTCAGCTGGACCACCAAAGGCAGGGGCACCGAGTAGAGAAGAGGGAAAAATCGAGGAAGTCAACTTGTGGTCCTCCTAGCACCCAGTTAGAAAATGGATGGAACTGTTCTAACAAGAAAGAATAATCTCTGTTACACTGAGTCCCAGTGAAGGGACTGCTAGCACACCAATTCACCACAAGAAACACTGAAGAGGCCCAGAGGCTTCTATGCCCAATCTCTCCCAAACAAAGGGTTGAGTTGGGAAGGGGAAGAAAGGAAGGCCTAAGGAAGGAATGAAACAAAACCGTAATGGAAAAGCTCCCATCAGATTGAGTTCCCCACCACAGCATGTGGTCAGCTCTCATTACAGCAAGGAAGTGGTTGATCTCCCACTCTGAGCACACCAAAGCAGTGCATGGTAAACCTGCTGTACTCAGTAGCTTGCTGCCCGAGGGAGTGAAGATGTCATCACTGCCCATCGCCTTCCCTCTGCCCCTCCTCCAAAATTACACAAGAGTCGAGCCAACCCAGCACCCACCGTCCCCCCACCCCAACCAACAGCAGATGGAACCCAGGATCAGTCATGCTGTGTGCTGCAGCATCCACATTGTAGCCTGCTTGCATCAGTCATAACTGGTTTCACACAGATGTCACTGATACTGCCAGTCCTGTTAAACGGAGTTGCACAAAACACTCAGGAAAGCTAAGCGTTAGTGGCACATTCAGAAATATACAGAGACATCTATTCATGGAAAATTGCAGCAACAGGTATACAGAAAGAAGCACATTTTTATATTAATACAATCTTTAATGGTGAATGGAAATTTCCACAAAGTAAAACCTCCAGTCATAGAGTCATACAGCATGGAAACAGACTCTTCATTCCAAGTAGTTCACACTGACCTTGTTCCCAAACTAAACTGGTCCCACTTGCCCACACTTGGCCCATAACCCTCCAAACCTTTCCTATTCATGTACTTATCCAAATGTCTTTTATATGTTGTAACTGTACCCACATCCACCACTTCCTCTGGCAGTTCATTCCACACATGAACCATTCTCTGTGTAAAAAGGTTGCACCTCATGTCCTTTGAATAACTTTCTCCTTTCACCTTAAAAATATGCCCCCTAGTTTTGAACTCCCCGACCCTAGGGAAAAGACCTTTGCTATTCACCTCATCTATGCCCCTCATGATTTTATAAACCTCTATAAGATCACCCCTCAACCTCCTACGCTCCAGTGAAAAAAGTCCCAGTCTATCCAGCCTATTTTTGTAACTCTAACACCCCATTCCCAGCAACATCCTGGTAAATCTTTTCTGAACCCTCTCCAGTTTAATAATATCCTTCCTCTATCAGGGCAACCAGAACTGGACACAGAACAGGCCTCACCAATGTCCTGTACAACTTCAACATGACGTCCCAACTCCCATACTCAAAAGGTATGAGCAATAAAGGCAAACGTGCCAAACACCTTCTTCACCACCCTGTCTACCTGTGATGCAAACTTCAAAGAAAATTATGTACCGAACCTCTCGGTCTCTTTCTACAACACTATCTAGGGCCCTACCATTAATTGTAAAGGTCCTGTCCTTGTTTGTATTGCCAAAATTCAATATCTCACTTTTATCCAATTGAAACTCCACCAACCACTCCTCAGCTCATTGACTCAATTGTTCAAGATCACTTTGTAATCTTTGATAGCCTTCTTCAGTGTCCAGTCATTTCACAGAGTGTCACATAAAGAATCAACATAAATGGGCTAGGAATCAGAACCCCAGGTTCTGGGGACAATGTATTGAATTATACCATGGGCAGATGATGAAATTTGAACTGAATGTGACTACAATTGGTTGCCCTGATAGAGGAAGGATATTATTAAACTGGAGAGGGTTCAGAAAAGATTTACCAGGATGTTGCTGGGAATGGGGTGTTAGAGTTACAAAAATAGGCTGGATAGACTGGGACTTTTTTCACTGGAGCGTAGGAGGTTGAGGGGTGATCTTATAGAGGTCAATTATTATCAAACTCATCTGGTCGATTAATTGAAGGAAATCTGCCATCCTTACCTGGTCTGGCTTACGTGTGACTCCAGAATCACAGCAATGTCATTCACTCTCCACTACCCTCTGGGCAATTAGGGATGGGCAATAAATGCTGGTCTAGACTAATGGCATCTATATCCTTCGAATGAATACAAATAAGCTAATCTAATAAATCAGTGTGTCAAAGCAACACATTTTGAATTGGTGTGCACATAAACAATGCTGGTGCATCAATGTAACAACTGTTTTTAAGACTGAGCAGTTCAGCTCAGCAAATAAATGAATGTATGGGAGTGAACCAAAGAATATCAGAATGGTCAAGGCTTCAGCCTAACCTGTGCTGACAGCTGCTCTCATGTGAATGTTGCTGAACCCTAGTCCAGAATGGAAGGCTTCAAACTCAATCCAGTCTCCATTAAATTAGCCGATCTCAGCTGGGGGAAGAGGTTAAGACTACTATAGAGGTCAGGAGAGGTGAGAAAATGCAAGAAAAGTCAGGAATCCCACTGGTATCTGTGCTCACTGATCCCTGCAGAAAAATGCAGACATGTCTTAGGAGAAGACCACCTCAAGGGCTCACACTCAGGCTCCTTAATGACATTCACAGTCTAATAGCATCGTAAGAATGTATGAAGGTACCAGTGAGCTACTGGTCTGTGTGCATAACTGCAGCAAAAGAGTCCACACCTTTGAGGATGAGAAATAATTCTCAGAATTATTAAAGACCATTGCCAAACAAATGCTGATGAAATCAAACTGTTACTGATCCACAGTTTGAGGAGTTGAACAATAAACTGATGACAGCATGTTTGCTAAAATCTCCAGTAAGTTAATCCAATTTCTTTACATCCACACACAATATCTGTTCACCATTGTCTGGGGAAACTGCCTAAAATTAAAACATTTCTGAAAATATTAATGGAGTCATTGTATCAAATGTAAGATAATCTCAATTAATCCGAATATCTTATCACAAAAATAATTTATATATACACAGTCAAGAGTGCACAATGTCTTGTAAAAGGCACACCCAGACAAACATTTTGTATTTGTCTATGATGGAACCAAGGACTGAGATAAGAAAATAACCAGATGGTGCGATAGAGATTTATCAGGGAGTGATGGGGTGGTGCGATAGAGATTGATCAGGGAGTGAGGAGATGGTGCGATAGAGGTTCATCAGGGAGTGATGAGGTGGTGCGATAGAGATTCATCAAGGGGTTGTGAGATAGAGAAGACAGACAGATCCCTTAAGGAATATAAAGAAAGCAGGAAAGAACTTAAACGAGCAGTTAAGAGGGCTAAAAGGGGCTATGAAATGACCTGGCCAAACTGATTAAGGAAAATCTCAAGGCTTTTTCTACATATATAAGGAGCACAACAGTATCTGGGGAAAGCATAGGTCCACTCAAGGTCACAGGAGGGAATTTATATGAGGAGCTGGAGGAAGTGAGTGAAGTCTTTAATGAACATTTTGTCTTGGTGTTCACAAAGGAGAAAGATGTGGTGGATGGTGAGTCGAGAGACGGGTATGTTGATATTCTGGGGCATGTCAACATAGGAAAGGACATGGTGTTGGGTGTTTGAAAAGGCATTAAGATAATGGAGGAGCTTAGTTACATGGTTAAGGTGGAGTGACTAGGGTTGTTTGACTTGGAACAAGACAAGATTGAGGTGAAGTTTGTTTAGAAAAGGTAGAGAAAGAAAATTTGTTCTCTTTATACAACTGAAGCAAGACTTCACTACTTTTATACACAATTCCTGTTGTAAGAAAGGCTAACATTCCATTAGCCGACACAGTAACTTGCTGCCAATGCACATTAGCCTTCAGTGACTAATCAACAAGGTCACCAGGTCCCTTTGAACACTTGCTCTGTCCAACCTCTTACTATTTCAGAAATACTCTGCGCATCTGTTCCTTATACCAAAGTGGATGACCTCACGTTTTTCCACATTATAATCCATCTGCCATGTTCTTGTCCAGTTGTTAAGCCTGTCCAAATCCTCCTGAAGCTGCTTTACATCTTCCTCAAAATCTTTATCAAACCCTCACATATCTTCTTTCTTAGCTTCATACTGAAGTTCCTCAATCCTGAAACCAGTCTTGTGAACTGTTTCTGCACTCTCTCCAATGCTTTCATATCCTCTTTAAAACATGCTAGGATGCTGTATGCTTTATGAACCATATTCCCAACCTATCCCACCATTTTTTATGATTCACACACATGTACACTGAGGTCCCTCTGTTCGTGAACACTGAATAGAGTAGTGCATCCTTGAGTTTATACAGTCTTGCCATCATCTTGCAATCAAACTGAACCACTTCACATTTCTCTACATTGAACTTCATCTGTCACATATCTACCCATTCCATAACTTGCCTACATCCTTTGAAGCTCTAAGCATTCCTTCTCTCAGTTCATAATCCTTCCCAGTTTCATATCATTTGCAAATTCTGAAGTGGTGCTTTGTACACTAAGGCTGAGGCTATTAATATCTATCAGGGAGAAAATCCCAGATATTCTACCACTGAACAATAAGATATAATTATGTCTATAATCATGACAATTTAGCTCATCATACTCTGCCAGATTGTTGCCCACTCGCTCAACCTATCAATACAGGGAGACTTGCCAATGTGGTACTGTTCTTTAAGAAGGGAGAGAGATATAAACCAGGAAACTACTCACTACAGTCTAGTGAGTTGGCCCTCACTGGTGGGGGAATGACTGGAAGCAATTCTGAGGGATAGAATTATTCTGCGCTTGGAGAGGTGAGGATTAATGAACAGCAAAGGCAGAAACCCTCATAACAATCCATAACAATTCAGGGAGGCAGTGATCTAAGTGGGATTATCATTGGACTGTTAATCTAGAGACCCAGGTAAAGCTCTAGGAACCTGGGCTCAAGTCCCACCACAGTAGATGGTGGAATTTAAATTCAATAAAAATGTGGAATTAAGAATCTAATGATGACTGTGAATCCATTGTTGCTTGTTTGAAAAACCCATCTGGTTCACTAATGGAAGGAAACTGCCATCCTTACCTGGTCTGGCCTACATGTGACTCCAGACCCACAGCAATGTGGTTAACTCTTAACCGTCCTCTGGGCAATTAGGGATGGGCAATAAATGCTGCCTGGCCAGCAACACCCTCATCCCATGAATGAATAAATATAAGTATTTAGATCTACACTTGCAATGCCAAGGTACACAAGGCTATGGGCCAAGCACTGGAAATTGGGATTAGAATAGTTAAGTGGTTGTTTTTGACCATTGGGCCGAAGGGTCTGTTCCTGTGCTGTACTGTTCTATGTTAATTGAGTGCAACAGATCTGTGAAATAGCCAAACTCTGATTGAATCGTGTAGTGTTTATTAAAACCATACACAACACTCCAGATGTAGTCTCACCAAGGCTCTATACAATTTCAGTAACATGTTCCCACTTTTATATTCCATTTCCCCAGCAAGATATGACAACATTTCATTTGTCTTCTAAATCACTTACTATATCTTACATACTACCTTTACTTGGTTCATGTACGAAGACACCAAGATACCTGTGTACCTGGGAGCTTTTCCATCTTCTCCATTTATCTAACATTTTGTTTTTCTATCCTTCTGGAAAAGTGGACAAGTTCACATTTCGCCATGCCTTACTCCATCTGACAAATTTTTGCACGTTGTCTTGAGTTAGCTGTATCTACCCAAATCCTCATTATTACAGACTCTCCTTCCTGTCATCTTTCTGTTATCAGCAAATTTAGTGACCATGCATTGGTTTTCTTCTGCTAAGTCAAAAATGATAGAATTGTAAATAGTTGAGGCTCACCATTCCTCTCATTACATCTTGCCAACTGGAAAATGGCCCATTTATCTCCACTATTCCAAAGTCAAATAGTCTTTCTCTTTCACAAACCATGTTGATTTTACCTGATTGCATTAATATTTCTAAGTACCCTGCTATAACCTCCTTAATAATGGATTCTTAACATTTTCCTTTTGCAAGTGTTAGGCTAACAGGCCAAAGATTTCCCAGTTCTCATTCCCCTCCTTTCTTGGCAGAACGGTCACATTTTCTATTTTTCTTATCTTATAGATACATCCCTGAATCGAGGGAATTTCGGAAAATTACAACAAATGAATCTATGATTTCAACAGCCACTTATTTTAAGAGCTTAGAATGAAGTTCATCAAGACCTGGGGACATGTCAGATTTTAGTTTCAATATTTTCTCAGGACCTTTTTCCTGGTGATTGTAATTGTTTGAAAGGAAGTCAGTACTGTAGTGACAATGTCATGGATCTAGTAATCCAGAGTCCCAGATTAATGTTCTGGGAACATGGCTTCAAATCCCGCTGGTGGTGAGAGTTGAATTCAATAAAACTCTGGGATTAAGAATCTAATGGTGACCAGCTAATCATCACTGATCGTTGCTAAAAAAAATCTGGTTCACTAATGTACTTTCAGGAGGGAAATCTGCCATCTTTACCTGGTCTGGCCTACGCATGACTCCAGACCCACAGCAATGTGACTGATTATTAAAAAAAAAACAAGAAGGCAGATTACCACCTGAATGGCTGTAAATTGGGAGCGGGGAGTGTGCAGCAGGACCTGGGTGTCCTTATGCACCAGTTCTGAAGGTAAGTATGCAGGTGCAGCAGGCGGTACAGAAGGCAAATGGTATGTTGGCCTTCATTGCGAGAGGTTTTGAGTACAGGAGCAGTTGTTGCAGTTATACAGGGCCTTGGTGAGACCACACCTAGAATATTGTGTGTAGTTTTGGTCTCCTTTTCTGAAGAAGGATGCGCTTGCTCTCGAGGGAGTGCAGCGAAGGTTTACCAGGCTGATGCTGGGGATGGTGGGTCTGATGTATGAGGAGAGATTGACTAGGTTAGGATTATTTTTGTTAGAGTTCAGACAAATGAGGGGGGATCTCATAGAGAATTATAAAATTCTAACAGGGCTGGACAGGGTAGAAGCAGGGAGGATCTTCCCAATGGTGAGTGTGTCCAGAACCAGGGGGTCACAGTATGAAGATTCGGGGTAGACCATTTAGGACGGAGATGAGGAGACATTTCTTCACCCAAAGAGTGGTGAGCCTGTGGAGTTCATTACCACAGGAAGTAGCTGATGCCAAAACATTGAATGTATTCAAGAGGTGGCTAGATATAGTACTTGGGGCGAATAGGATCCAAGGTTACGGGGAGAAAGCAGGATCAGGCTGTTGAGTTGGATGATTAGCCATGATTGTGAAGAATGATGGAGCAGTCTCAAAGAGCCAAATGGCCTCCTCCTGCTCCTATCTTCTATGTTTCTATTAAGAACAGTTAGGGATGGGCAATAAATGCTGACCTAGGCAGCAACCTCCCCACAGCCCAATGACTGATTAAAAATTAAAGTTGTCTGTCAAGCACATGATGAATTGGCACCTTCTTTTGTTTCCGTTTGCCAGGTTTAATGGATTCTATCCGCTTATTGAGCAGGCTCCAAGCAGCCATCGCAGCAGATCAACACCTTACCCAGAATATCAGTTCTCTACACCAATCAAGCTGGCTCATCATTTGGAAATGCTGTCTCCCATTTTATATTAACAGCCTGCTGCAAAACAGGAGTCTCTTCCCTAGGAGTTAGTAGGAACTGCCGATGCTGGAGAATCTGAGACAACAAGGTGTAGAGCTGGATGAACACAGCAGGCTAAGCAGCATCAGAGGAGCAGGAAAGCTGACGTTTTGGGCCTAGACCCTTCTTCAGAAATTTTCTGAAGAAGGGTCTA
>NC_063339.1:687644-718667 GCF_021869965.1 Rhincodon typus
CCCCTTCCCCTCCCCCTTTTCTGATGAAGGGTCTAGGCCCGAAACATCAGCCTTTCTGCTCCTATGATGCTGCTTGGCCTGCTGTGTTCATCCAGCTCTACATACTGTATTTTCTGTTTGAAATACTTAAAGAAGCATCCTTTTCTGGCACAATTAGCAACAGACAACAAATATTGGTCTTGTCAACAATGCTCATAGCACACAAACACAGGAAAAAGTCCCATCTCTGGCACTTGAGTTAGAAATTAGGAAGGCATTCTCAAGACCTTGGATGGAGAGGTGAGATTCCAGGATTTAGCATATTTGTATAAAACAAAGAATTGTGGACGCTCGGGATCTTAAACAAACAAAAACAGAATTTGCTGGAAAAAGTCAGCAGATCTGGTACCATGAGTTGAGAGAAAACAGAGTTAATATTCAAGTCCTTCAATGCTTCGAGTTCTGATCAAGGGTCACTGACTTGAAACATTAATGTTGCTCCTCTCTCCACAGATCTGCCAGGCCTTGCTGGGTTTCTGCAGTAATTTTTGTTGTTTGTTTGTGAGCATACTTGTGCGTGATGGAAGAACCACATACAATAACATTGGCTAAACACCACAGAAAAAGTCCATTGAACCAACCTAGAGGTTTTGGCTCACTCAAGCCTACGGTCAACATTCTTCCTCTAAATCTTCCATCATAACCATCTTCTCCCTCATTGTAGGGATTATATTTTCTCCCTCAGAGAAAGTAGCAGCAGGAGTAAGCCAATCAGCCCTTTGTGCCTACTCTGCCATTCAATATGATCACAGCCGATCATCCAACTCAGTTCCCTAGTATCGGTTTTCCCCAGGTCATTTGAACCCTTTAGCTCTAAGAATTATATCTATCTCCTCTGAAAACATCCAATCTTTCAGCCACAACTGCTTTCAGTGGGAGATAATTCCACAAGCACACCATTCTTTAGATGAGAAAATTACTCCCCATCTCATCCTGAGACTTTAACCCCTAGTTCTGGACCCCCTGCTTTCAGAAACATCCTTCCACATTTACCCTGTCTAGTCCTATCTGAATTTTATAAATTTCCAACTTAGATCACCCCTCATCCTTCTGAACTCCAGTGAATATAATACAAACCGATTTTACCTCCCACCCAATACATCATTCCTGTCATCCCATGAATTAGTTTGGTGAATCTTCGTTGCACTCCCTCCATCGCCAGAACATCCTTCCCCAGATAAGGAGACCAAAACTGCACAGGTATGGTCTCACCAAGGCCCTGTATAATTGCAGTGAGACATCCCTGCTCCTGTACTGGAATTCTCTATGAAGGCCAACATACTATTTACCTTCTTCACCACCTGTGCACCTGCATGCTTACCTTCAGCAACTGGTGTACAAGGACACCCAGGTCCCACTGCACATTCCACTCTCTCAATTTATAGGCTTCCACATAATAACCTGCCTTCCTGTTTTTGCTCCCAAAGTGAATAACCTCACATTATCCACATAATACTGCATCTGCCATGTCTTTTCCCACTCACTCAGCCCGTCCAAATCACACTGAGACATCTCTGCATCCTCATCCCAGATCACCCTCCACCCAACTTTGTATCATCTGTAAATTTGGAAATATTACATTTGCCTCATTTAATCATTAATACTGTATGTACTATGAATAGCTGGGGTCCAAGCACTGATCTCTAATGCTGATTCCTTTCAGCTCCTCCACCTCACTGAGCCTGTGTTCCCCGACCTTTCTGACATGTCCTTCGTGTCCTTCTTTGCGAACACAAAGTATTTATTTAATTGGTCAGCCATTTATTTGTTCCCCATTTATAAATTCCCCTGTTACTGACTGTAAGGGACCTACATTGGTCTACATTAATCTTCTTCACATACCTACAGAAAGTTCAGTCAGTTTTTATGTTTCTTTCTCTCTTACTCTATTTTCCTCTTCCAATTCTTAATCAATCCATTTGTCCACCTTTCCTGACCCTAAACTGTTCCAACTCCTCAGGTTTGTTGTTTTTTTCTGGACAATTTGTATGCCTCTTCCTTGAATCTAATACTAGCTCCACTTTCCCTTGTAAGTCATGGTTTGGCCACCTTTCGTATTTTGCTTTGTGCTGGACAGGAATGAATAATTATTGTTCCAGAATTCTCAGAATTGGTGCCAATTCCTCAGAATCCCTCCCTCCTATACGAGTTCTCTAGCCAAGTTTCCAATTGATTGATCCTCCTTTTTTATGCTCAGTAGCATATGGCACTGGGAGTAATCTTGAAGTTACTGTTTGAGGTCCTGCTTTTTAATTTCTTTCCTTACACTCTGAAATCTGCCTTCAGGACCTCATCTCTCTTCCGATCTATGGTGTTGGTACCAAAGTGGGCCACAGCTGCTGGCTGATCTCCCTCCTCCAGAAAGATGACCTGTGGCCTTGTGAAGTACTGTACCATTCTGCCTCAGCAAGCCTTGTCTTCATGTGTAACATTTACATTCATGAGCATAATGCTGTTAGCAGTGGATTACATTCACTACCCTCTTCAGCTGTCTATATTGACAGAACACAGGCAAGAATTGCCCAAAACAAGAACACACTTTGGTAGATGTTGAAGTAGGAATTAAGAGGAATATATTTGCCTACAAAACTGAAACGCTATAGAGAAATAATGTTACAAAGGAGTTGTCGAATCCCATTTGAAACACCCAGAGAAGCTTCACTTGGTCTCGTAATCTGTTAAAGGAGTGGCTAAATGAAAGAAATCCCTGATACTCAATTTATAATCAACAAGAAGCAATTTATTTATCTAACTCTAAAAGTTAACAACTTAACAGAACTAGTAACAAACCAAACAATTCCCCCTTAACTACTAACTATTCTCAAATAAAACAAAATTCTAATATTAGGCTGTTCCAATATATATAGCTCCCATGTACATAAACAAAATTAGTTTTTAAAAAATTAAAGCTTAATCTCTCAAAATTACAGCCAGGCTAAGTCTTCTGGAATGTTCTTTGCCTTCTCTGCTGTCCTCCAGTCAGAAACACCTTTCTCACTTGAATTCTTTTGTCAGGCATATTAGCTAACAATGCCATAGTATCTTGATTTAGATGGAACTTACTCTGAGATCTAAGAGATTTCTGTGAGGGCCAGTGATTTTTTCTTTCTTTAGAGCTGCTGGCTATTGAGAGCTGTTCTCTTAACAGATGGCAGTTTGCTCTCACAGCGATTTTCAAATGCCGTCTTCTTTTATACCCTTAATGACCTATCAATTTCTTACAATAGGATTGGTCCTAGGTTGACAAAATCATCAGATTTAAATTTAATTGGGTTTTGGTTTCTAGGGCCTGGTTTAAATTAATTGGGTAAATTCAAAAACCTGTTGTCTTGGTAAAAATGCTGCTTTGCCTGATAACAGTGTAGCCTTTTAATACAATGTTTGAATTTCAAGAATTCTCTGTGCATCTGCTGCTGCCTGCAGACTTTTTCTTTTTAATCTCAAAGCCTAAAAAAAACACATTATTTAAAGGGACCACACACTCTTCACCCCTATCATTTCACAAACAAATTTTAACTTCCTGCCTTCCAATCTACAAATACAATACCAATTTCACAACACTTCCCCCTTAAAAAAATGAACCATCGTTATGAAAAGATGGTTTCGTTTTTTTTCTCTAAATGTTCACATCATTATTATGAGATCCATAGATCATTAATCTAGAGTTACACATTTCATTCTAATTCTATAAACATATAGTTAACATTGAACACCTCCGTGTCTATCTTGTGTACACATTTTGAATTTAAACCTGCAATAATGCATCCGCAATAATGCATCCGCAATAACGTTTTCATGACCCGCAACATTTACAGTCTGTAAATTAATTGCTTGTAACATAAGACTCCAATGAAATAGTCTGGTGTTCTTGTCTTTAAATCTTCCCAAAAATGTCAAAGGGTTGTGATCAGTGTACACAACCGTCTCTGATATGTTGTTTGCAACATAAACATTAAAATGTTGTAAGTCCGGTAACAAATTCAATAACTCCTTTTCAAGAGTGGAATATTTTCTCTGGTGGATTGGCCTTTCAACCCCACAATCATCCTCCTGCATCAACACAGCTCCAACCCCAACATCACTAGTGTTGATGGCGACTTTAAAAGGTTTCAAAAAATTTGGTGTGGCTAAAACTGGTGCATTGGTTAACACTGCTTTTAAATTTGCAAATGCCCCCTGGTATTGTTCTGTCCACCAAAATTTCATGTTCTTCTTCAACAAGTCCACCAGGGTTGCCACTACACTATAAAAGTTGGTACAAACTTCCGGTAGAATCTGCTCAGCCCCAAAAATCGTAGCACTTCTTTCTTCGAGGATGGTCTTGGAAATTCCTCGATGGCCTTTGTCTTCATGTTCCTTGGGGTCAGCCTTCCATGTCCAATGTTGTGTCCTAAGAACATCACTTTGGTCTTCACGAATTCTGTCTTTGCCAAGTTTATGACCAAATTTGCCTTCTGTAATCTCTCAAAGATCTCTGCCAAATGCACCATGTGATCAGTCCACGAATTGCTAAAGATCACTAAGTCATCTATGTACACGGCACAATTGGTCAATCCTGCCACAACTCTGTTCATAAGCCTTTGAAAAGTGGCTGGTGTGTTCTTCATATCAAAGGGCATTACTTTAAATTGATACAGCCCATTTGGGGTTAGAAACACAGAAACATCCCAGAGTACTTAAGGAAATAGCTCTAGAAATAGTGGATGCATTGGTGGTCATCTTCCAGGATTCTATAGACTCTGGAACAGTCCCTGCAGATTGGAGAGTGGCTAATGTCACTCCAATATTCAAAAAGGGACGTATAGGTAAAACAGGGAATTATAGACCGGTGAGCCTCAAATCAATAGTGGAGAAATTCTTAAATCCATTTTCAAGGACTTTATAGCACAGCATTTAGAACGCAGTGGCAGGATCAGACTGAGTCAGCATGGATTTATGAAGGGGAGATCACACCTGACAAACCTGTTGGAATTCTATGAAGATGTAACTAGTAGAGATGACAAGCGGGAACCAGTCGATGGAGTATATTTGGACTTTCAGAAAGCGTTTGACAAAGTCCCACATAAGCGATTAATGTGCAAGATTAAAGCGCCTGGGATTGGGGGAAGTGTACTGAAATGGATAGGAAATTGGTTGGCAGAGAGGAAACAAAAAGTAGGAATTAATGAATCCTTTTCAAATTGACAGGCAGTAACTAGTTGGGTGCCACAGGGATCGATGCTGGGACCCCAGCTATTCACAATATATATTAATGATTTGGATAAGGGTACAAAATGTAACATCTCCAAGTTTGCAGATGATACCAAGTTAGGTGGGAGGGGAAATTTGATGAGCATGCAGAGATCCTTCAGCATGATCTGGACAGCTTGGGTGAGTGGGTAAATCAATGGCAGTTGCAGTATAATTTGGATAAATATGAGGTTATTCACTTTGGAAGCAAAAACAAGAAGGCAGATTATTACCTGAATGGCTGTAAATTGGGAGCGGGGAGTGTGCAGTGGGACCTGGATGTCCTTGTGCACCTGTTGCTGAAGGTAAGCATGCAGGTGCAGCAGGCGGTAAAGAAGACAAATGGTATGTTGGCCTTCATTGTGAGAGGTTTTGAGTACAGGAGCAGGGATGTGTTGTTGCAGTTATACAGGGCCTTGGTGAGACCACACCGAGAATATTGCGTGTTTTGGTCTCTTTATCTGAGGAAGGATGCTCTTGCTCTCGAGGGAGTGCAGTGATGGTTTACCAGGCTGATTCCAGGGATGGCAGGTCTGACGTATGAGAAGAGATTGACTAGGTTGGGATTGTTTTCACTAGAGTTCAAATGAATGAGGGGGGGATCTCATAGAGAGACGTGTAAAATTCTAACAGGACTGGACAGGGTAGATGCAGGGAGGACGTTCTCAGTGGTGGGTGTGTCTAGAACCAGGGGGTCACAGTCTGAGGATTCGGGGTAGACGATTTAGGATGGAGTGAGGAGACATTTCTTCACCCAAAGAGTGGTGAGCCTGTGGAATTAATTATCACAGGAAGTAGCTGATGCCAAAACATTGAATGTATTCAAGAGGCAACTAGATATAGGATAAAAACCGAAAGAACTGTGGATGCTGTAAATCAGGAACAAAAAAAAATTTGCTGGAAAAGCTCAGCAGGTCTGGCAGAACCTGCGAGGAAGGGTCACTGGACCTTAAACGTTAACTCTGTTTTTTACCTCCACACTTGGGATGAACGGGATCAAGGATTATGGGGAGAAAGCAGGATTAGGCTATTCAGTTGGACAATCAGCCATGGCTGTGAAGAATGGAAGAGCAGGCTCGAAGGGCCAAATGGCCTCCTCCTGCTCCTATCTTCTATGTTTCTAAACTTTCTTTTGCTGTCTCCGACAAAGGTACTTTCCAGTAACCACAAAGTAACTCCAACTTTGTGATGTAAGTGGCTTGTGCAACGTTTTCCACACAGTCCTCCAGCCTTGGAATTGGTGATGAGTCTGATTTAGTTATGGCGTTGACCTTCTGATAATCAATGCAGAATCGTTGAGTACCATCAGGTTTGGGAACCAACATGATTGTTAAACTCCACTCGCTTTGACTCGCTTAAATGATGTCTTCTTGGGGCATCACTTCCACCTCCTTCTGTACCTGTGCTGCTTTGATAGAATTAAGCCTGTAGGGGTGTTGTTTTATCAGAACAGCATTCCCTATGTCAACCTCATGTACTATAATATTATTCCTCCTCATTCTATTTCTGCATATGTCCTCATAGCATTATTACAAGCCTTTCAATTCAGTTCTCTGTTCCTGAGTCTGAGGCCCATCAAAATCCAAATCATCTGGATTTGATTCCTCATTCTGAGGGGCTAAAACCTGTTTCTCCGGTTCCCTGTCCCTCTCATAGGAGGGTTTCAACATATTCACATGACATACCCGATAAAGTTCTTTTTCTATCTGGCATCTTTGCCAGATCATTTCCCTGACACAACTTCTTCTCAATCCAATAAGGACCACTAAACCTCACTTTGAAGGGATGTCCTACCACTGGTAACAGCACCAATACTCTATCCCCACAGGCAGGCATACAAATTTTAGATTTCTGTTTCTTCTTCATTAGATGCTGTGCCACCTTTAGATGCTGTCTAGCTAATTCACCTACTCTGCTTAATCTTTCTCTCAACTCAAATACATAATCAGACTGTGAGATCTCTGACTTTGGACACTGAAACTTTTCCTTAATTAATTTTAAAGACCCTCTTACTTTGTCTCTGAATATCAAACTCAAATGGAATAAACTGAGTCAATTC
Source organism: Rhincodon typus (assembly GCF_021869965.1). Taxonomy (NCBI): domain Eukaryota; kingdom Metazoa; phylum Chordata; class Chondrichthyes; order Orectolobiformes; family Rhincodontidae; genus Rhincodon; species Rhincodon typus. The sequence continues at coordinate 694,972 of NC_063339.1, forward strand.
AATTGGAGCATCTCTAATAGCAAACAATATAAATGGGACACCCATATCCCAATCATTTGGGTAAACCTGGCAATAAGCCCTCAGCATGGTCTGTAGGGTCTGATGCCACCTTTCCAATGCTCCCTGGGATTCAGATGGTATGCACTTGATTTAAACTGTTTGATGCCTAAACTATCCATGACCTCCTTAAATAATTTGGCAGTAAAACTGAACCTTTGGTCTGACTGAATCTTCCATAATGGGTAAAGAAAGCAAGCAACTGTTCGACAACCGTTTTTGCGTTGACATTCCATATTGGAATTGCCTCCGGAAATCTGATAGACACATATGTTAGGGTTAGCAAATACTGGTTCCCACTTTTGGTTTTAGTGAGGGGACCCATACAATCAAACATAACCCATGTGAAAGGTTCTTCAAATGAGGGAATTGGCATCAAAGGCACTGGATTTATTACAAAAGAACATAATAAGAACATAAGAACTAGGAGCAGAAGTAGGCCATCCGGCCCCTCGAGCCTGCCTCGCCATTTAATAAGATCATGGCTGATCTTTTTGAGACTCAGCTCCACTTACCCGCCCACTCACCATAACCCTTAATTCCTTTACGGTTCAAAAATTTATCTAGCCTTGCCTTAAAAACATTCAGCGAGGTAGTTTCAACCGCTTCAATGAGCAGGGAATTCCACAGATTCACAACCCTTTGGGTGAAGAAGTTCCTCCTGACCTCAGTCCTACATCTGCTTCCCTTTATTTTGATGCTATGCCCTCTAGTCCTCGTTCCACCTGCTAGCGGAAACAACTTCCCTGCCTCCACCTTATCTATTCCCTTCATAATCTTATATGTTTCTATAAGATCTCCCCTCATTCTTCTGAATTCCAATGAGTATAATCCCAGCCTACTCAGTCTCTCCTCATAATCCAACCCTCTCAACTCTGGAATCAACCGAGTGAATCTCCTCTGCACCCCCTCCAGTGATAGTATATCCCTTCTCAAGTAAGGAGACCAAAACTGCACACAGTACTCCAGGTGTGGCCTCACCAGGACCCTATACAGCTGCAGCATAGCGTCCCTGTTTTTAAACTCCATCCCTCTAGCAATGGCAGACAAAATTACACTTGCCTTTTTAATTACCTGCTGCACCTGCAATCCTACTTTTAGCGATTCATGCACAAGGACACCCAAGTCCCTCTGCACAGCAGCGTGCTGCAATTTTTTACCATTTAAAACATAGTCCATTTTGCTGTTATTCCTGCCAAAATGGATGACCTCACACTTATTAACATTGTACTCCATCTGCCAGACCTTTGCCCACTCACTTAGACTATCTATATCCCTCTGCAGACTTTGTGTCTTCTGCACACTTTGCTCTACCATTCACCTAAGTGTCATCTGCAAATTTTGACACACCACACTTAGTCCCCAACTCCAAATCATCTATGTAAATTGTAAACAACTGCGGTCCCAACACTGATCACTGAGGCACACCACTAGCCACTGACCACCAACCAGAAAAACATCCACTTTCCCCTACTCTTTGCTTTCTACTGGTCAACTAATCCTCTATCCATGCCAATACATTACCTGTAATACCGTGCAACTTTATCTTATGTAGCAGCCTTTGGTGTGGCACCTTGTCAAATGCCTTCTGGAAATCCAGATACACCACATCCATAGGTTCCCCATTGTCCACCATGCAAGTAATGTCCTCAAAGAATTCCACCAAATTAGTTAAACATGACCTACCCTTCATGAACCCGTGCTGGGTGTTTCCAATGGGACAATTTATATCCAGATGTCTTGCTATTTCTTCCTTAATGATAGATTCAAGCATTTTCCCCACTACCCAAGTTAAGCTAACTGGCCTATAGTTACCTGCTTTTTGTCTACTTCCTTTTTTAAACAGTGGCGTCACATTGGCTGTTTTCCAATCTGCGGGAACCACCCCAGAGTCCAGTGAATTTTGGTAAATAATGACTAGTGCATTTGCTATTTCCCCCATCACCTCTTTTAGTACACTGGGATGCATTTCATCAGGGCCAGGAGACTTGTCTACCTTTAGCCCCATTAGCTTGCCCAGCACTGCCTCCTCAGTGATAACGATAGTTTCTAGGTTCTCGCCTGCTATAACCTTCTTGCCATTAGTCTTCGACATGTTATTTGTGTCTTCCACTGTGAAGACCAACACGAAATAACTGTTTAATGTCTCAGCTATTTCCTCATTCCCAGTTATTAAATTGGCCTTCTCATCCTCTAAAGGACCAATGTCTACCTTTGCCACTCTTTTACGATTTACATATTTATAGAAACTTTTGCTACCTGTTTTTATATTCTGAGTTAGTTTACTCTCATAATTTATCTTACTTTTCTTTATGACTTTTTTTGTGGCTTTCTGTTGGCCTTTAAAGTTTTCCCAGTCTACTAGTTTCCCACTACTCCTTCGCTTTTTTGTATATGTTTTTTTTCAATCTGATACTTTCCTTTATTTCCTTAGACATCCATGGCTGGCCCTCTCTTTTCCTACAGTTCTTCCTTATCACTGGAATATACTTCTGCTGAGCACTGTGAAAAATCATTTTGAAAATAATTTGTGTAATTGTGTACAGGTAATTTGTGTGCTACCCGCAATATTTCCTGTCTGTGTGCTACCCGCAATATTTCCTGTCTGTGTGCTCTCCGCAATATTTCCTGCCTGTGTGCTACCCACAATATTTCCTGTCTGTGTGCTACCCGCAATATTTCCTGTCTGTGTGCTCTCCGTAATATTTCCTGTCTGTGTGCTACCCGCAATATTTCCTGTCTGTGTGCTATCTGCAACACAATCTGGTGAACTGCCACCCATTTGTCCTCTCCACTAACCTGCCACAGTCTCCATTTCCACCTTAGGATTCTATCCTTGAGATAATAACATTCTGGAATATATTCTGATTCCTTTCTGAGTAGGCTTTATGATATAAACCTTTTACTGCCTGTGGCTTTCCTGCCATCTGACACACCATATAACAGGTACAGCAAAGTTCCACCACATCTTTATGTAATCCAGGCCAATAGAAATACTGCTGTATCATAACCTGAGTCTTCCTCACTCCTTGATGACCTCCTACAGATAATTTGTGTGCTACCCACAATATTTGCTGTCTGTGTGCTACTGGCAACACAATCTGGTGAACTTCCACCATTTCTCCTCTGCACTAACCTGCCATGGTCTCCATTTCCACCTTAAGATTCTATCCTTAGGATAACAACATTCTGGAATACATTCTCATTCCTTTCTGAGTAGGCTTTATGATTTAAACCTTCTATTGTCTCATCTTTTTGTTGTAACACCATTAATCTTTCAGAACTAAACACCTCTGCCTGATCCACTGCCTGCTCAGGTTTTTCCTTTACCATTTATCTAAAGAGATAGGAGAGGTCCTTAATGAATACTTTTCCTCAGTATTCACAACTGAGAGGGACCTAGTTGTAGAGGAGGACGTTGTGAAACAGGCTGGTAGGCTAGAGGAGGTTGATGTTAATAAAGAAGATGTGCTAGGAATTCTGAGGAAGTTGAAGATAGGTAAGTCCCCCGGGCCTGATGGGATTTACCCAAGGATTCTATGGGAAGCGAGGGACGAGATCGCAGGGCCTTTGGCGATGATCTTTTCGTCCTCACTGTCCACGGGTATAGTGCTGGAAGATTGGAAAGAGGCAAACACCATTCCTTTGTTCAAAAAAGGGAACAGGGATATCCCCGGAAATTACAGACCAGTTAGTCTTACTTCAGTGGTGGGCAAATTATTGGAAAGGGCTCTGAAAGATACGATTTATGATCACTTGGAAAGGCACAGTTTGATTTGTGATGGTCAGCATGGATTTGTGAGGGGTAGATCATGCCTCAGAAACCTTACTGAATTCTTTGAAGAGGTGACCAAACACGTGGATGAAGGTGGAGCAGTGGATGTGGTATATATGGATTTAAGTAAGGCATTTGACAAGGTTCCCCATGGTAGGCTCACGCAGAAGGTAAGGAGGCATGAGATAGGGGGAAGTGTGGCAGATTGGATTCAGAATTGGCTGACCCTTAGAAGACAAAGGGTGGTAGTGGACAGAAAATATTCAACATGGTGCTCAGTTACGAGTGGTGTACCACAAGAATCTGTTCTGGGTCCTCTTCTATTTGTGATTTTTATAAATGATTTGGATGAAGGAGTGGAAGGGTGGATTAGCAAGTTCGCGGACGATACGAAGGTGGGTCACGTTGTGGACAGTGCGGAGGGCTGTTCTAGGTTACAAAGGGGCATTGGTAGGATGCAGAGCTGGGCTGAGAAGTGGCAGATGGGGTTTAACCCTGAAAAGTGTGAAGTGATTCATTTTGGAAGGACAAACTTGAAAGCAGAATATAGGGTTAATGGAAAGATTCTTGGCAGTGTGGAGGAGCAGAGGGATCTTGGGGTTCATGTCCACAGTTCCCTGAAAGCTACCACCCAGGTGGATAGAGTTGTTAAGAAGGCGTATGGTGTGTTAGCTTTCATTAATAGAGGGATTGAGTTCAAGAGCCGTGAAGTTATGCTCCAGCTATACAAAAGCCTGGTTCAGCCACATCTGGAGTAATGTGTCCAGTTCTGGTTGCCTCATTACAGGAAAGATGTGGAAGCGTTGGAAAAGATACAGAGGAGATTTACCAGGATGTTGCCTGGAATGGAGGGAAGGTCTTATGAGGAAAGGTTGAGAGAGCGAGGGCTTTTCTCTTTAGAACGACGAAGGATGAGAGGTGACTTGATAGAGGTGTACAAAATGATCAGAGGTATAGATAGAGCAGACAGCCAGAGACTTTTTCCTCGGGTGGAGGTAGCTTTTACGAGGGGGACAAAGTTTTCAAGTGAAAGGAGGTAGATATAGGGGAGACGTCAGAGGTAGGTTCTTTACTCAGAGAGTGGTAGGGGCGTGGAATGCATTGCCGGAGAGGGTAGTGGATTCGGCCTCATTAGGGGCATTTAAGTGGCTATTAGATAGGCATATGGATGATAGTATAAGGTAGCAGTGGAGGTTAGATAGACCTTAGGTTTAGGGCAAAAGTTCGGCACAACATCGTGGGCCGAAGGGCCTGTACTGTGCTGTACTGTTCTATGTTCTATTTCATCAAACGGTGTCAGCTAACTGGACCTCAACTCCTTCGTCTTTCTCTTTTGTTTTCCCTTCTTGCTTTAAGTTATGGCTGTGGGATCTTGTCATCACACAGTCCAGAAAAATTCCAGGGTATTTTTCTTCTAACCACTCAGTTCCCTGGTTTTCTTTTGGTTTTTCCATTACAATGGCCATCACTCCCACCTGTGATCCTGCTAGGTTGTTTCTAAGAACAAGCTGTATTCCTGGAATAGCCAATTTTTCCATCACTCCCATTATAACTGCCCCAGTCTTGATTGGACTTTCCAGCCTGATCTTACACAGGGGCACAACTAAATCTCTCTCCATTTATTCCACAGATTACTCTCTCAGGTTACATTTCGGAAGGAGTGCAAATACTTTCATCTCTTACTATCAGAGACTGACCAGCTCCCGTATCTCTCAATAATTTAACTTCTTTACCTTCTCCCCCTGTTCTTCCAGACTAAACCTTACCCACAGAGGTGAAGGCTTTGTAGAGATGGGGCACCATCTCCCTGTCCAGCCCATGACTAGGCTGTGCTCTCTCCTGCAGCTCCTCGACTTCTTTTGGGATTTCCTTCACTACCTTAAATAATCCACTGGTTTAGCCTCTCTTCCCACATCCATTTTCCCCAGTGCCTTTCTTCAACCACCTGCACTATGACTCTGTGTTCCACCTTATTACAGTGAAAACACCTGAGGTCTTTCACCTGTTTTTCAGCCTCTTGGGTTTCTTTTTTCACATGTGGTAAACTGTTCCCAGTGTGACTTACTGTTTGTTTTTCATTGAAGGAGCTCCGTTTTTCCCAATTTCTATCCCTCATGGAATGAAATTGCTGTCAGGAGCTAAAATTTGATTTATGCACTAATGTGTATTCTTCTGCATCTCTGCAGCTGTTCTCACTGTTTTAACTTTTTGTTCCTGAACATGAGTCCTTATCACTTTGGGAAGTGAATTTTTGAACTCCTTCAGCAGAATAATCTCTCTAAGATCCTCATATGTCTTTTCTGCCTTCGATGCTCTCACCCATCTATGAAAGTTGCTATCAAATTCTTTCAAACTCGATATAAGTCTGACCTGGTTCCTTCTTTATATTTCTGAACCAATGCCTATATGCTTCTGGTACCAATTTGTAGGCACTCGAAACAGCCTATTTTACTTATTCATATTCTCCTGACACCTCCCTTGACAGTGCTGCAACAGCTCACTAGCCCTGCCTACCAACTTGGTCTGAATTAACATTACCCACACTGTCTCTGGCCAGTTCATCCGGCCAATTTCTCAAAGGAAATTGAAGAGGCTTCTACATCTTTCTCGTCAAATTTTGGTAATGTTTGGACATATTTGTGTATATCCCTACCAGGCTGTTGGCTACGATGGGTTTGCTCATCCTATCTTGTACCCATCATCCTATTCTTTCTTGTACTTTTCCTTCTGCCATTTGAAGTCTTTTTGCTTCAAGTTCCAACTACATCTTTTCCAACTCAAACATTCTTTCTTCCCTCTCTTTTTTCCTTTCTAACTCCAATTGTCTTATTTGCAATTTAATTATTTCTAACTCCCCTGCACTTGCCTGTTTTTCTGGTATATCTAAATACTTGATTAGCCCCTTTAACAATTTCAGCTTTCCGCTTCTCCCTAGTTAAATCCAATTCTAGCCAGCTTGCTGAGTCTAAAAGTATATTCTTCCTCTGTCTTTCTAAACTTTTTTGGCAAATTTGGGAAACAACTTCAAACCCCAGAACGCCTTTAGCAATGTTAAGAGCCATTTCCCCCACTTTTGATTTAACTAACCACAAATAACTGAAATAAAACAGATTTTCCACTTCTCACATAAGTTTTATTTAAGATTTACCACACTAATCCCCAAGTATGTTTAAATCTGTCCAAATCTGTTCAAATCCATTCAGATCCCATACACGAACCAGCCAGAACCCTGATTCAATCCCCCAATCTCTTACAAAGGGGTGGTCAACAGAACCCCCCCCACTCCACCCCAATAACTAAAACCGAAACACCCAGAGAAGTTCACCACGCCTCACAATCTATTAAAGGAGTGGTTAAATGAAAAAAATCCCTGATAGTCACTTCATAATCAACAAGTAACAATTTATTCATCAAACAGTTAACAAATTAACAGAAGTACTAACAAATTGAACAATTCCCCCCTTAACTGCTATCTATTCTGGAATAAAGCAAGATTCTAATATTATGCTGTTCCAATAGATATAACTCCCAATTATATAAATCAAATTAATTAAAAAAACTTAAAGCTTAATCTCTCAAAATTACAGCCAGGATAAGTCTTCCAGAAGGTTCTTTGCCTTCTTCGCTGTCCTCCAGTCAGGAATGCCTTCCTCCTTTGAATTCTTGTGTCAGGAATATTAGCGAAGAGTGCCGTACTAAGTTTATTTAGATGGTGCTTACTCTGAGATCTCAGGGATTTCTGCAAGAGCCAATGATTTTCTCTTTCTTTAGAGCTGATGGCTGTTGAGAGCTGTTCTCTTAACAGATGGCAGTTTGCTCTCACAGTGATTTTCAAATGCCGTATTCTTTTATACACTTGATGACCTATTAATTTCTTACAATAGGATTGGTCCTTGGTTGTCAAAACCATCAGATTTAAATTTAATTGCGCTTTGATATCTGGACCCTGGTTTAAATTAATTGGCTAAATTCAAAAACCTGTTGTCTTGGTAAAAATCCTGCTTTGTCTGCTAACAGTATAGCCTTTTGATACAACATTTGTATTTCAAGAACTCTCTGTGCATCTGCTGCTGCCTGCAGACTACCACGCATTCTTCCCACCTATCATTTTACAAACAAATTTTAACGTCCTGCCTTCTAATCCACAAATACGATACCAACTTTGCAACAATAGTCCTGTTTGATGTATGCAAGTGTTTGACTGTGTATCAGGATGTTAAGAAGCTCAACCATTTTCATTTCAGCTGCCTTTGGAAGCTTCTGAATATCAGACAGCCACGACAAAATACCAAACATCATGGTGATCAGCCAATTTGGCATGTCAAACATCCATGCCACAATGAGATGGTTACAACTGACCTGCTGATGTAGCCAAACTGCCTGACATTCAAGCACTACCCTCCATGGAGAGTCCAACTCTCGTCATGGTAAAGGAAGTGTTTCAAGAACACTCTCAAGACTTCACTTAGGAGTGCTGCTATTAAGCCAAAGCTCTGGGAGAAAGTCATGCAGAATTACTTCAATGGGCAGTCAAATAAAAAATACTTGGTGCAGCTTTCATCAGAAGCAAACATGTTTCAGAGGCAGTGAGAATACAGTAGGAGGAGCAAGTCCTGAGCCCATGACTCAAGCAAAACTCAGTCATCTATGTATCCTGCTGTGTTTGCAGAACATTCTGGTTGTAGATCAGTCATTGCAATCAGCTCTGCATCAACCGAACCCTAACAAGACTCTACACAATATAGTCACCTTCATCTTGAAGGATAAGCAAGTGTCCATCAAAGTCTGTGTTCCTGTGTGCACCTTCAATAATGACAACAGCTTTCACATATCGGAAAGAAGAATCCATTGATTCAATAGTCTTTGTGCTTTCTCCTACAGTAAATCATTTAATGCATTTGAAGACTTAACATACCAGTAAAACTAAAACAACAACCACTTGAGTAACCTGCACTCTCGACAGAAATTACAGGTAATTATAAATAGAAAAAAACACAGAAAACATAGAATAACATAAATGTTACTCAAAGAAGGCAAAATACTGTGGATGCTGGAAATTTGAAACAAACATGGAGAATGCTGGAGAAACTCAGCAGGTCTGGCAACATCTGTGGGGAGAGAAACAGAATTAATGTCTCAGACTGAAGAAGAATCACACTGGACTTGAAACGTTAATTCAGTTTCTGTCTCCACAGATGTTGTCAGACCTGCTGAGTTTATCCAGCACTCTCCAGGTTTGTTAACAGTAAATGTGATGTTTTGTGTATTTGTTCTTAGGACATAGACAAGTCTCTTCACATGTAAGAAACCCATCCTTAAAGACCCTAACAGCATCAGTAGTTAACTACTCAATGTAGGAAAGGGGGTATGAAGAAACCAGATCAGTGATGGGTTACCTTCCCCAGGGAGAAGAGAAGACTAAAGGGGCAGTTGAAGGAGGTATTTAAGATATTGTAGGAATTGATTGGGTAAATCTGTGGGCAGTCCAACAACTGGAAGTGTTGGTGAGACACAGTTTACTCAGAGAGTGTCAGTTGCTGTGGCAACATCCACATTTAAAATATTGTGGTCTGAAGCTATGAATAGTGATGGCAAAGACTGCAACTTCAGACCATTAGATCATAAGATAAAGGAGCAGAATTAGGATATTCGACCCATCGAGTCTGCTCTGCCATTCAATCATGCCTGATGTGTTTCTAAACCCCATTCTCCTGCCTTCTCCCATGACCCTTGATTCCTTTATTCATCAATAACCTATGTCTGAATTAGATATACTCAATGCCTTGGTCTCCACAGCCCTCTGTGACAATGAGTTCCACAGATTAACCACCTTGTGGATGAAGAAATTCCTCCTTATCTCAGTTCAAAAGGGTTGTCCCTTCATTCTGAGGCTGTGTCCTCGGGTCCTAGTCTCTCCTACTGGTGGAAATATCTTCTCCATGACCACTCTATCCAGGCCTGTCAGTATTCTGTAAGTTTCAATGAGTATTCTCCTCATCCTCCTAATCTACATCGAATACAAACCCAGAGTCTTCAACCATTCCCCCTATGATAAGCCCTTCCTCCCCAGGATCATCCTTGCAAACCTCCTCTCCAATACCAGCGTATCCTTCCTTACTTACGGGTATAAAACTGCTCACAATATTCCCAATGCTGTCTGACCAGAGCCTTACACAGCCTCAGCAGCACATCCCTGCTCTTGTATTCTAGCTCTCTTGAAATGAATGCTAACATTACATTTGCCTTCCTAACTGCCAACTGAACCTGCATGTTAATCTTAAGAGAATCCTGAACCATGTCTCCCAAGTCCCTTTATGCTTCAGATTTCTGAATCCCTTTCCCATTTAGAAAATAGTTTGCTCCTCTGTTCACACCAAAGTGCATGACCTCACACTTTCCCCACATTGTATTCCATCTGTCACTTCTCTGACCACTCTCCCAGCCTGTCCAAGTCTTTCTGCAGCCTCCCTGCTTCCTCATCATTACCTGTCCCTCCACCTTGTCTCTGTGTCACATGCCATCATTTCCATCACATGCCTGATGCAGGCTGATATTTGATCTAATTGGTTGAGATACAAACTGCGTTTCTTGGGCATCAAGTCCTGGAGTTAATTTGAAACTCAGAGCTATTGGCTCAGGAAGGGTTGCTCCCAGGTGCATTGTAAAACCTCTATGGTCCAACAAGTAGAGGCTTAAAAACAATGATTTAAAAATGAGTCACTAATAAGTGAATAAAAACCAACAGGGAATTTAGGAAAAACTTATTTATCCATAAAGTGGTTAGATCATAGAGCTTGGGATCACATTGAACATTAGAGGGGAATAGCGCACATGCACAGGAGTATAGGACTTAGCAATAGAATATTAGGTCATTTGAACTTTGAACCTGCTTCATTGTTCACCACATTGTTTCTGGTCTGATTATAATTTCAACCCCAGGTTTCCATCTGCCTTCATGATCTTTAACAAAGGTTATTTTTATGGGGTTTGATGAATCAGGGTGGGAAGATACTCATGTGTAGTACAAAGACCACCAGGGACCTGGTTCTGTGAAGCAGATTTAGAGAGTTTGAGGAGCCTATGGCCCATGTACAGTTTTTCTCTCCTCTGATGAGATGCTACGCTGCGGGGAGAGATTGAGTAGATTCAGTCAGAGGATTACAAATGTGACTCTCAGCCAATAAGGAGATTCCAGACAATGTCATTAGATTATTTTGGGCACAAATAAAATTAAGGAACATGTAGCAAAGGACCGAGAAGTAAAAATGACACAGAATGTCATGGATAATTTTATTGATAGATGGAGCAGGTTCGTTCAGCCACATAAGACTCGCCCTCTCATCAAAGTCTCAACATAATGAACATATGAATTAAAAGCAGGAGTAGGCCATTCAACCCCTTGAACCAGCTCTACCATTCAACAGGATCATGATGTAGAGGTGCCGGTGTTGGACTGGGGTGGACAAGGTCAGAAATCACATGACACCAGGTTATAGTCCAACAGGTTTATTTGAAAACACAAGCTTTCGGAGCCTCAGTCCTTCTTCAGGAGTTAGTGAGAGAGGTAGTATCAGACACAGAATTTAGAACATAGAACATAGAACAGTATTGCATGGTACAGGCCCTTCGGCCCATGATGTTGTGCTGAACCATTACCCCAAACCTAAGGTCTATCTAACCTCCACCCCTACCTTATACTATCATCAGAATTTATAAGTAAAAGATCAAAAGTCACATCACAGATGAGGATATTTTAAACAAACCTAAGATGCTGTTAAATCTTTAATTAGTTAGAAGGTTTTAATCAATTAATATGTATATTTAAATCCCCGAACTCCTTTCGAGTCACGGTCCTGAGAGAACTAAAGGTTTTATCAGTGTAAAGAAGAGGTGCATTTTAGGTCGGACATATTATGTTAGGTGTGAGACCGTGTTTAGAAACTGTGTTTTAGTTTGGAGTCAGACTGGTTTTATTTCTAAAGTAGGAATGTATAAAACACCATATTGACTGACTCTATGAATTGTGTGTTTTTTGAACAATAAAATGCATCTCTGATTCCTCCTCTGTCCCTCGTACCCTTGATAACCTTTCACTTCTTTATCTATTAAAAATCCATCTAATACTCCCATAAAATATTCATGAGAAAGAGGGTTCCAAAGATTCACAATCCTCAGTGAGAAAAAAATGATCCTCCTCAGTTTTAAATGGCTAACCCCATGACATCCTACATGGCTGTGACAAAATTCAATTTTCCCTCTCTGTCTACCTGGTCCTTCCTGCAGCCTTTGACACGGTGACCATACCACCCTCCTCCAAATCTAAAGCTGTCACCTGCATTCTTTCTAATCTGTAGAATAGTAGCCAGGCAACCACTTTGAACAGCTTCTCCTCCTGCTCCTCTACCATTAACTTTGGTATCCCCAAGGATTGATCCTTGGTCCTCTCTTATTTCCCATCTCCATGTAGTTACAACATCCAAATGCACATTTGCAGATGTTCACATGTAGCCTAACAACTCCCAGATCACCACCACGACCTCTTTCAACTCCTCCACGGTTGCTAAATTATCAGACTGCTCATCCTAACATCCAGTACTGGATAAACAAATTAAATACAGTGAAAACCAACCTGTAGTTTCCAATCCCTGCTTCGACTTCCATTCCCTCGCAACTCACTCCCTCCCTCTCCCTACCAACGTTAAACCAGCCTGCTGCCTGGATGTCACACTTCGTTTGATCCAGGGAAGAATTTGTGACTTCATACTTGTGCTTCATGACACAGTTTGTAAGTTTGAGGTATGGTCTTCCACATTAGAAATTAAATCATAAACGTAAATTCAGTCAGCAAAAAAGCTGACAAATACTCTAAGGTTCACAAGACAATCAAACGCAAGGTGGTTACAATTCAAAATGTAATTTGTGCTTACTGGATAAGGTCAGAGTGACAGCAGGTGGGTTACTGAGCCAAACATGACATCTGCAGTTATATCAGCAAAGGATATGTGACTCATGTAGATCCTCAAAATTAAAATTTTGCAATTTAAAGGAGTTAATTTGCATTGTCACCAGGAAACAGGATGTGTGTCACATTGCCGTGGAGATGATGGAGTTTTATGGTTGCTCTGTTTTGATCCTATCTCTGTGAATTCAGTTTGTGCACAGGCAGCAGACAAGTCTGGCTGATATTTATTTGGAAAGCAGTTAAGAGATTGTGACATTTTTGGGTAATATGTAGTTGACGACCCATATAGAGTATATGGAAACGTGGTGGAGTCAGGTTCAACTGAGGCATTGAAATGGTTATTTGGGCGTGCAGGGATATGGAGAAAAGGCAGGCCATTGTTACTAGGCAATGGTGCTCTTTTAATGGGTCAGTATAAATACAATGGGCCAGGTGTGGTGTCGTTCAGTGCTGTAACAATTATTTCATTTTGTGATTTTATTTTGTTCCTTAATATTTGTTCTGTGAGCTATGTAGGACTTTAGTAAAGTGGCCCCCATAGTCATTATCTCTCGGACTAGTCCATAAATTACCAGAGTTGACTGAATATATGAGGAAAGAGAAATGAAAGTGCAGCACCAGGAGGTGAGGCAGCAAATCAGAAAATGATGGCAAAAATCTAACCTAACAGGTTAATGCATTTTCTCTTTAGGAATACTGAGACAGCCTATAGTTAGACATAACTCCTTCCCAACTGTTTAACCATTCCCCAAACATCCGTGTCCCAAATTACTAACCACTCGCTAAACAACTGTCCAATTAGGTTGTAGACTTGCTCACCAAGCCATTGTGTTTGATTGCAAATGTTTCATCACCCTGCTAGGTAACATCGTCAGCGCGCCTCCGGTGAAGCGTTGGTGTTCTGTCCTGCTTGTTATTTATATGCCTCAGTTTGTTGGGGTGGTTGGTACCATTTCTGGTTCTGTTTCTCACTGATTCGCGCACGGGGTCTAATTCAATGTGTTTGTTGATGGAGAATACTAGGCCTCCAGGAATTCCCTGGCATGTCTCTGTTTGGCTTGTGCTATTATTGATGTGTTTTTCCAGTCAAATACGTGTCCCTCGTTATCCATGTGTAGCGAGACATGTGAGAATTGGTCATGTCCCTTGGTGGCAAGTTGGTGTTCATTTATCCTGGTTGTCAGTTTTCTTCTGGTTTGGCCTATGTATTGTTTCTCACAGTCCTTACATTACACCATTTTGCTGGTTTTGGGTATGGGATCTTTTACATTCATCAGTAGTGAAGAAAACTGACAGTACTGACAGTACCACTGCACATGGACAACGAGGGACATGAATTCAACTGGGTCAACACATCCATAATTGCACAAGCTAAACAGAGACATGCCAGGGAATTCCTGGAGGCCTGGTATTCCAACCGGAACTCGATCAACAAACGCATTGTATTAGACACTGTGTACAAACTACTGAGAAACAAAACCAGAATTGGTACCAACCACCCCAACAAACTGAGGCAGATAAATAACAAGTGGGACAGAATACCAACGCTTCACCGGAAGCGCACTGATGATGAGTCTGCAACCTCATCCACGACCTGAGCTACAAATCCTCTCAAAAACTTTACACTGTCTAATTACCACACCCCTCTCCCACCAATATCTGGTACCATTGCCCCTAATGACTGTATGATCATCTTTCTAAATGATTATTTATCCACTCCGTCAAATGAAAGTGAACAGTGTGCTGCTGAAAGATGCAAATTGGCAGTGTCGTGCACTCAGCTCCATGATGCTAACACGGGAACATAAACAGGGTGCTGAAGTTGATCAGCCACAGCTGTAAATGGTGTAATGACAGGAACAGCCTGTCTGCTCTGATTCAGTCAGTGGCACTCTCACCTTTCAGTCAAAGGTTTGTGAATTTAAGGGGTACTCTAATCTTGAGCAAACCAGACTCAGGCTAGCATCCTATTTCAGTACTAAGGGAGTACAGCACTAGGTGCCTAGTACGCTAAGCTCCTTGTTCTGAAGAGACATTAAAATGAGCCATTTCAGGCTGATGCAAAAGATCCCACAACATTATCTGATTGGAAGAGGCAGTGGAACTATCTCAGTCCCTTGGCCAATCTTTACTGACAAACTGTCTGGACATTATCACAGCACTGACTGAGAGGAATTATTACATTAGTGACCACATACAAAAACCCTTCCTCAGCTGTCAATTATCCTACGGACATGAAAGGGGCTATTTCAATTCAATACATTTTTTATTTCTTCTTTTGTGCTGAGAGATGACCATAGATAGGGACAAGCTGCTGAAAAGCACGCTAACCCCCTATGTTCTAGGTTGCTAACATCACCAGTGGGAAACCAAAGTAATGATGCTCAGATAGTTCAGTTGATGAGGGGAGTAATGAACTGCCTAACACAATATGGCAGGTAGCTGAGTATCAGTGAACAGGTTTCTGAATTTACAGACAGTTTATTAGTTTCTTTTCCAGACACAAGCCAAAAAAAAACAAATGGATTCCAGACTATAACTCCAACCTTCAGAATGGTTTCAGATACTTACACGTTATTTGCAGTTAAAGTGGAGAGGTTGTTTGGAACACATTTCTTCCCAAGTGCAGCAAAGAGACAAAACAGGGTTGGAAACAAAATGCACACAATACAGATCAGCAGTGTATATCCTCAGATTGCAAATTACTTCATTCAAAAGTTGAACATTCTAGATTTCACAATATTTGTACAACCAGTAGAAAGCAAACCATATGTAGCCCCTTGTGCACAAAGCAGCTTTGACACATACAGCTACAGTGGTTTGGTACAAGGGTCTCAATAACTACAGCTTTTATTATAAGTACATTCAAAGGCTTTATACTGAAACAGGTGGCACAATGACTTAAATCTAAACAATTCTCACTTGTCCAGAGTAGCAGGGCTAACATTTCAGTATCCCCAGAAATCAGCATGGGGACTGCAGAGCGCAATTAGCCCTTACCCAATCATGGTACTGCACTCAACATGCAAACATCATGCTGCCTGCAAATTTATCTGACTGTAGCATGCAGCCCAGTGCTGAAGAGGTGAAAGAAGAGTTAATGATCAGGACAAACCTTGAAAAAGTGGCTTAATGAGCTAGAGAGTATGTCCCAAGGTTCTCTGAGGCGATACTTGAAGTCTTGGTGCAGGAGATACTCAAGAAGAGAGAGCTCGTCTTCCCTCAGGGAGTTAGAAGGCTTTGCAGGTAGATGTTAAGAAAGTGATGGGAACGGGAAGAGTTTGAGAGTGACAGGGACACTTTTCATACCATAGCGGGATCCGTCATGCGTATCTCATGACGAGGAACACGTTAGGAATTGCTATGTTTCAGAGATAGTAGGAACTGCAGATGCTGGAGAATCTGAGATAACAAGGTGTAGAGCTGGATGAACACAGCAGGCCAAGCAGCATCATAGGAGCAGGAAGGCTCTGATGCTGCTTGGCCTGCTGTGTTCATCCAGTTCTACACCTTGTTATCTCAGGAATTGCTATGTGACTGCTTTAATCTTTAGTTCAGCCAGATTTTTCCAATCTTCACTGGTTTCCAATTTTGAACAGCAAATAAAATAGTTTAAAAGCACACAAAAAGTTATAATAAGCTAGTTACATTGGTCAACTGCTAACAATTTCAAAATTCCAGACAGCCAGATAAAAAAAGGTAACAATTCGAACAAAAGTTCGTAAAATGAATCTGTCTCCACAAGAAAAAAAAAGACAGACAGTACAGATTGAGATAGTGCCACCTTAGATCATCTATAATGCTGTACTCAGAGAGCAGACAACCTAACAGTATTCAACATCCAAGGGAAGAATTGTTACAAATTAAAGTCTCATTGGTTGCTGTGTATTTTCTTCCATGTATTGGGTTCTTTGTACAAACTGAGCAAGAGACAGGAAGTGAACTGTTGATGAAAGGTACAAATAACCCCATCCTCAGGAAGTACTTCACCATTATACAACAACAACTCTGGGCAAAAATACTCACCACACAAACAATCTGAAACAAAACTCAATTGAAAACATTTGACAATACAGTAATAACCCTCCCAGAATTAAACTCCAGCTTCAGTCATTCCTTCATGATATTACAAGGTCAATCTCCTGCTTCTTATACCTGCAGTCAGGATATACTGTGCTGACTGATATAGGGGATTTGGACTTTTCCACATAAGAGTAAATGAATCATCATGGATTTATTATCACTGTACATATTTTGTAGTATCAGTTAAGTAGTCACATGGGATTTTCTTTGCCCTCTGCTAAGCTATGGTACCTAGAATATTGAGAAATGGTTTTGACAAAGGGAAGCCAATGGCCAAATTTTGAGAACAGATTGAAATTAGCTCTTACTTGTATGTTCGGGTTTTGTCCAACCAGATTCCGCAGATAATGGAACCAACCATTCCAGCAACCACAATAGTGAGCCCAATCCTCCCAGCATTCAATTCTTCACCCTGAGAGAAAGCAGAAAATAATCAGCAGGTTCCCCAAAGTTGATAGTAGTACCATTCTTCTCTGGTCTGCACTCGTACTCACACTGTAGGTCATCAACACTGAATCTAAAACCAGCTTTCTATTAAATAGGGTTCATTTAAAAATAAAACCATTGGATTTCTGGATTATTTATGTCGTCAGTAATCCTTGTTGCTGATAGTTGATTTCTCCAGATTCTAATCTAGTAGGTAAGATCTCTTCAAGGTAAAAGTGGTTAGCATCTTGAAGATGTAACAACTAGGACAGTTGCCTGGAGATTTGCTAAGGGTAGGATTTTTTGACTGTGATGTTATCTGCCCCATTCCTTTATTCCTTATTCATTCACAGGATGAGGGCATCGCTGGCCAAGCAGCATTTATTGCTCATCCCTCATTGCCCAGAGGGCAGTTCGGAGTCAGCCACATTACTGTGGGTCTGGAATCACATGTAGGCCAGACCAGGTAAGGATGGCAGTTTCCTTCCCTAAAGGACATTAGTGAACCAGATGGGTTTTTATGACAATCGACAATGGATTCATGGTCATCATTAGATTCTGGATTCCAGGTATTTTATTGAATTCAAATTCCACCATCTGCCACAGCAGGATTTGAACCCAGGTCCCTGGATGTTATCTGGGCCTCTGGATTAATAGTCCAGCGATAATACCACTAGGCCATCGCCTTCCCATTACCAAAAGAGTACTGAACTTATTCTTGCTCATTCCCGCAGCTGTTTACCACCGTGGGGGCATTGTTGGCTCAAGGTGAGACCTCCACACCCCCATTTTGGAGGCAGTCCTGGAATTTTTTTTTTGTTGTTGGGGGGAGCTTCTGATGGACAAGAGGACCACTTGCATAGCACGAGCCTATGCAGCCAAAATTGACAGAATTCCCCTGGCTGCAGCTAAAACAGCGATGAGACAAAATGAGAGAACTGGCCATTAATTGGTCACTTAAGGACCTCAACTGGCCCGGGGCAGATGGGCTGCCAACGTCTCCCTCACAGTTCATTTGGGAGATAGGCCCAGGGCAAGCACATAGAGTGTAGGCAGAACACATTGCATCTTAAGAGCACCATCTTAAAATCCGTGGGGAGGGAATTGTAAAATTTTGTCCAATATTTCATACTTTCACTGTTAAAACAGTTACGTTGGGGAGGAATTGATTCACATTTCTTGTCTTTATTCTTAAGGTTTGCTAAGAGGGTAGGTTCAAAATACTTCCAAAATACAAATAAAACCACAAAGTCTGCAACCAGTTACAAATGCCTCAAGCTCAAACTGCACACGTAAGGACTCGATTGAGTCAATAAATAGAGAAATACAAAACAGGCCAGCAATGTATTTACAACCTTTCCTAGTGCATTACACAAGCCCTTATTTCAAAACCAGATCACTGCTCCTAAATCACCAATGAGATGGCTTCATGTCCTTAACTGGCAACTGGACAAGCAAGTGGACAGGTTTATGGTGTAGATTTACATCTAAGAGACTGAGGTTGGCCAACCAGGCAAAGTGAAGTTCAATGTGACAATGTTGTGGTGAAACAGAATGCAACACACTGACATAGTGCAAGCTATCAATTTCAGCTATCTATTAATGCAGAGGCAGCAGAAGAATCCAATCCCTGCTCACAAAAAAGGAAGAAAACTTTGTGAAGTGTTATCTCAGACTCGAGTCTTGAACATCCCAACTGCCAATTTTCAGACTGAGGATAAGGAGCAGGTGTCCATTCCACCTCTCAACAGGGATAGCATGAGTGGAGAGCCCAGCACAAGAGAAAATATGCTAAAAAAAGTTTTATCCTTAAAATAAGAAAGTACAGAGGTACAGGTCGGTGGTTGCTGTAAGTATGCTTTCTGTACATTAAATCTTACTGAACAGAAGGTGGCCCTTTGGCCCATCATGTCTGTTGTGTCCTGTTACAATGCACTGTGCTGGAAACTGGATCTTTATGCAGATAAACAACACTGTTCAGTTTGAGGTCCCTTAGCCTGATCAAATTGAACAGTTTCACTTGCCCTTGAATGACTGAAGAATACCTCCTACATTTGGCACGTTACATAGATACTTTACTCTCCTTTCCTTTCAAACATTGTGATCACTCACTGCTATGTCACGATGCCTACGTCTGTTACTGAAAACAATCAGGACAGAAATAAACACATGAATCTTCTTCATTCTTTAAATAAAAACATTGGGATACAGCACAGAAATAAACACATGTAATTACTAGGGAAAAGCACTGAAGACAGTTTTAAAACTAACAACATTATAATGGGTTCCTTGAATTTCTCGCTGAGTTAAATAACCTGGTGATGGGCAAATAAACAAGCATCTCTCAGAAAGGAGACAATGACTGATGATATGGGAGAAGGATGGAAAGTTTTTTTTAGAGAATTCCAGTCTATATAAAAAGACACTAGCTTGTTGTGAAATGTTATTGCTTTTCCTGATTTTCAGGCAGGCTCAGGCATATCTCCTGTTAGAAACAGGCATCAGCATCATTAGACAACCAACTGGCATAATTAAGTCTGGCACCTTTTACACTGCTCCTTGTATGGACTAGTGCCCCCCGACAGAAGCTCAAATCCAGAGGTGACTGTTTCTGGTGATATCTAGGAGTAAGGGTGTGTGGTTACGTTAATAGACGGTAATCCAGAGATCTGGGATAATCATCTAGGAAATTGACTTCAAAGTCCACTGTGGTCATTACAGAACTTGAATTCTCATTATGAAAATCTGGAATTAGTAACTTGTATGATGCTGGTGTATTGTCAAAAAATTCCAATGGGTTTTCCAGTCTGTTTAAGGAAGGAATCCTGCTGCCCTTACTCAGCCACTGGTTGGATGTTCTCTGAACTGACCTGAAATGACAGCTTTTGTATGAAACCTACCGGTAACAGTTCAAGAAGACAACATACGTCTGGCTTCAGGGCAACCAACGACAGGCAAATAAATCAGAGAAGGCCATGTCCCGAGAAAGAAAGACACTCAGCAGCAATCAGTCTGATCTGGGCAGATCTCTCTGAGACATTTCTGTGTCAGTTGCAGTATACCTTCCACTTGAATAGGTGTGAAAGTGCTGTTGGCCCAGCAGTGTTTCATGCTGCCTCTTGGTGTTGCTCCTTTATAGAACATAGAACAGAACATAGAACATAGAACAGTACAGCACAGTACAGGCCGTTCGGCCCACAATGTTGTGCCGATCTGTTATCTACTAAGATCAATCTACCCTGCATACCCTACATTTTACTATCCTCTATGTGCCTATCCAAGAGTCGCTTAAAAGTCTCTAAAGTATCTGACTCCACTACCACTGCCGGCAGCGCATTCCACACACCCACCACTCTCTGTGCAAAGGACCTACCTCTGCCATCTCCCCTATACTTTCTTCCAATCACCTTAAAATTATGCCCCCTTGAAATAGTCATTTCCGCCCTGGGAAAAAGTCTCTGGCTACCCACTCTATCTATGCCTCTCATCATCTTGTAAAATGTATGTTCCAGATCAAAATAATACTTTGCCTTGAACAGGGGGCCTGTAACAAATGCATCACACAGCCTTCCACCTTTAAGTGGGACGCCCACTGGGAACATATTCGACACTGACGTACTTGTTTGATCTTGCAATGGGTTGTGGCACAGCCCATTATTTGTTCCCCATCCGTAAACGAGCCACCCATTTTAATCCCAGTCACCATTACCTGGTCCATATCCTCAGAGGTTACAGAGCTACAGCTACAGATCCAACTTCCTTTTAAATGAATTGAGGGTTCCTGCCTCAACCACCAAACTGGGCAGTGAATTCCAAATATTCTCCATATTGTGGATGAAATGTTTTTCCTCATGTTCTCTCTAATCTTTCTACCAATCACCTTAAACTTGTATGCCCCCAGTAAATGACATCTCCATGAAGGGAAACAGGTCGTCCCTGTGCACTCTGTTCAAGCTCCTCAGTATTTTGTACGCCTTGATTAAGTCACTACTTACCTTCCCCTTTTTCAAAGGAAAATAACCCTAACCAATCCAATCTTTCCTCATAGCTGCCATTTTCCAAACCTGACAACATTCCTGTAAATCTCCTCTGTATTCTCTCCAAGGCAACTATATCCTTCCTGTGATTTGGCAACCAGAATGGTATGCAAAACTCCAACCAGTATCTGATATAGTTCCAGCATTCAACATCCCTGCTCTTATATTCATTGCCCCTCCCAATGAAGGAATGCAACCCATTTGGCACCTTTACCAACCTGCAACTGGGTGGCTCTTTCTCTAGGTCATTTCAGAGAGCAGTTATGAGTCAACCACACTGCTATTTGTCTGGAGTCACATGTAGGCCAGACCAGGTAAGGACAATAGATTTCCTCCCCTCAAGGGCATTAGTGATCCAGGTGGGAATTTACAACAAATCAGGGACTAGATCTCCATTAGACTGGCTTTTAATTCCTAAGTTTATCGGATTAAGATGTCTCAAAGATGGTATTTGAGGCCATGCCTCTAACCATTAGCCTGGGCTTCTGGATTTACCACACCATTACCATTACCACTACACCAGCACTTCCAGTTTCAGCCCTAATGTCCAGCACTGGCTGTAAAGCCAATTACTCCCATGTTTCAGATAGAGTTAACGTTAGGGTTCTCTTATTACTAGGCTTGAGGGCTGTGTATGGGCACACCTAACCTCATGTGAAATGAGGCACTGAATAATTGTTGCTGTTGATTGATTGTCTTAGAGACTGAATTGATAGATTTTACAGCTTGGACCATAAAATCGCTCTACATTGTTCTTATGACTAATGTTTAGTTTTAAACTAAAATCAATAAAGTACAAGGAACTATCTATCTGTCATTGATACAAAGAGCTATTTGCCAGCTCAAGTAAAACATGGTTGTGTGGCAAGGGAGGATTATAGGGTCATTTCACATAGTAAAAAAGCTGTCCTCATATTTTCCCTAGTGTGACATGAACGTACTCCTGTGGTATACCCAAGTGAGATAGGATGAAGATTTATCATTTATTCACATCAGAAAATATGTTAATAAAAATATACAGCTCCTTTAAAATGCAGTTAAGAGAACTCTGCCTTGTGTTAAACCCTATACTATCGTTGGCAGAACATTTAAACAAACTCTGCTTCATGTGGGCAATTGAGTTTGTGATTCATTCTGGATTGAGTAACTAGCCCCTTATAAATTTTACCATTTAAAATGAACGTGAATTTAATGAACCATTTCATCACTTCCTACCAGCACTCTTCCAGCTGCGTTGTGCGTCTGTAGAAACCAACACAGTAGTACTGTACTCCAGCTACCCGGCATCCGCTGTAAGAATCTGTTTGCTGAGTAAGATGACACTATCATTTTGTACAATATATGGATGTCCCAAATAGGCACTCAGGAGTTTGCAGTATAAATTGTAGTCATATCAATTCAATGAAAATAATGAAGTTACATTTCTTTTACAGGATTCTATGTGTACCAAATCTCTGGCTAAGACAGTGTGTAAGAACAGGCTGCAGCACCTACCAGTACTGCTTTGCAAGCAGCTGGCAAAAGGTGCACGAAAGGCCAGGACTCGCCCTTGGATTTCCTTCCATCCGTTTAGGGAAGCACCTTGTATCCACTCTGTATCTCCTCTGGATTGAACAATCAAGGTGGAGAAATTAGTGGGAAAACAAAGGTGCAAGCTACAATCCTTTCATTTCACAGCACAGCACACAGATACATCAACATGTCTAAGAGTGCTGCACAATCAATTCTGTTTTCTACATTGAACAACTAGGGTTGGTGGAAAGCTCATTGAGAAAAGATGATTGATCACAGAAGCTAAGGACACAAGAGTTTGCCCTGCAGACCCATTCAAACCATACATTAAATAAATTATCTTTAACAGGCATTCTGCTTTTTCTAAAACCATGGAATACACAACAGAAGTGAAGAACAGAAACGTAATGAAACATTTACATAAATATTAATTAAAATAGTTACACATTTCCACGTGCACAGAGCAACCTTGAAACATTATACATACCTTAAACTGACTTGCTATTGCAGATACATGATATTCTTAAAGATGTTTGTAACATTTTCGAAAATCAAAAATATATTTTCTTATTACTTCCAATAATTAGAATATGTTGTTTACTGATAACAATACTGCATACAACATCACATATTGCACCTCAATGTGCCAAACACCAGAACTGATAGATAAGGGAGATACTCCTGTTTAAAATCCTTTTCCCCCTTGATGCCAGGAGTTCACACAGACACACTGACGCACAGACACAGACACATACACACAGACACACACACAGACACACAAACAGAAAGACACACATACAGAAAGACACACAGACACACACACACACACACACACACACACACA
>NC_063339.1:718767-728216 GCF_021869965.1 Rhincodon typus
ACACACACACACACACACACACACACACACACAGACACACACACACACACACACACACACACACACGGTAGATTGTTTGGTTGTGTTGCTGGCCTCTTGTGACACATCCTAAGCTCTTGCTCAAAATGATACCTAGATACCTTTTGGTAGGCAATTCAAAAGGCCAGGCCAATATTTACTGTCCCTAAAGGGGCAGTTAACAGCCAACCACATTGCTGTGGGTGTGTGTCACAGGTAAGAATGGCAGTTTTCATTTCCTGAAGAATATCAGTGAACCAGATGGAGTTTTCCAAAAATTGACAACAGTTTCATGGTTGTCATTAGATTCTTAATCCCAGATTGTTATTTCACCATCTGCCTTGGCAGGATATCGAACCCAGGTCCCCAGAATGTTACCTGGGTCACTGGACTAATAATCCTGTGATATTACCACTGGGTCATCCCTCTTTCTGTGAGGTGACAGACTGAGTAGCACCTGCACCAACCAGATTTCAGTGACATCAACTGGGACTTTCTGAAGTGTTTTTGCCTTAACAATTTTGATTATGAATTTCCTGTTGTAAATCAAGATTAATGGAAGTTACGAAATCAAAGCAACACTGTATGGGGTCACATTAACAGAGAAAACATCCACTTCCCATCACCTGAAAAAAAGCTAATGCATTTGGTACACTGTTTGTAACAGATACTAACACTGTCATGTTGTGGTTCAGCTGTATTTGAAATAATCATGCACCAATTTGTGCAGGTCAAGTTACAGAAGACAGGAATGGGAACAGGCCATTCAGCCCACTGAGTCTGCTCCACCATTTCAGATCATGATTAGTCATCTCTGTGCTGTCATTTTCTCACACTATTTTCATAGGGTCATTAGTTTCAGAAGCCTATCAATTTCTGTTTTGAACTTAATCAATGATTGAGCTAGCACAGTCCTCTGGGACAGAAATTCCAAAGAATCACTGCTCTCTGAGTCAGGTTATCTAGAAGATGTCAGGAAGGACAAAAGGTTTTTTTAATTCATTTGTGGGATGTGGGCATCACTGGCTGGCCAGCATTTATCACCTGTCCAAAGGATGCAAAGAAGTAAGGAGAGTGACGATGCAATAGATTAATCAGATCAAAATAGGAATCAAGGCTGGAGTGCAGGTGTGGTGTTCTTCAATAGAGTTTAAATAGACAGATCAGGACGAATTTTACAGTCAACAAAAACAGAGACCTAACATAACCAGCATGAGATTGTCATTAATGACACAGCTAAGAACAATTCCAACATGAGCCCATAGCTATGATGTGGTGGAAGAATGCGGGAAATGCAAAACCATTTATTTGGGATCAGTCACTAGGAAATTTCCTCAGAGTGAGTTTCAGGCTGGGTCCAAGCTTTGGGAATCAAAGTAGTGGCAGGATAAGGTGTGCTATGTTAAACACCCCATTCTGGTTCCATTGTATTCAATGGCACAAGGTATTTAAAAGGAGTTTAACAAGAATGACATAAATCCTCACATCGTTAAAAGATCAGAACAGGTCATCAGCTGATTGGCAGTGTAACATAGGGTCTCATTTCACTCTATCAGTACAGGACAGTTATTGATAGCAGAAGTGCAGTTCTAGGCTTTTGCCTTTCGCTGCATGATTTTGTAGTTATTACTAAATTAAAACATATTTTCAACAACTATGACAAGAGGTTAGTAGGAGTGCAGTGCACCCCAAACAGGAAAGCTGATAGACCACTGATCCAAACAGAGGGAACTTCATTTGGAATCTGCCAGAACATATGCAAACCTTACCATGGTCCCTTTCTCAGTTGGCAGCAATTTCATAGAATCATAGAATCCCTACGGTGTGGAAACAGGCCATTCGGCCCAACAAGTCCACACCACCCCTCCGAAAAGCATCCCACCCAGACCCATCCCCATCCCCCTACCCTTTGCCTGTAACCCTGCATTTCCCATGTCTAATGCACCCAACTTACACACCTCTGGACACTACAGCCAATTCACCTAGCCTGCACATCTTTGGACTGTGAGAGGAAACCGGAGCACCCGGAGGAAACCCACACAGACACAGGGAGAATGTGCAAACTCCACGCAGACAGTCACCCAAGGGTGGGATTGAACCTGGGTCCCTGATGCTGTGAGGCAGCAGTGCTAACCACTGAGCCACTGTGCCAAGAAATATTGCTCACCATCAACATTGCATTAATTTATGTTTCTGGTTAGAAGCATTCAATTAACTCAGTGTTGTCATTGACCTGGTTACCCCCTCCTCCACTGTTCCTCAATTGACCCACCATAAAGTTTTTGCTCCCATTTAACCTTACCTAACTCATCCCTCATCCCATCATAGTCTCCTTTGTTTAAGCACAGGACTGGTGAGGTTATTCCTACATTACAACACTGACTACGCTTTGAAACCTACTTCATTGCCTGTGAATTGTTTCCATGGTGGGTACTGGTTATTGGGCAGTGCATATTATTTGAGTTCCATGTTGATGAACCTTTCATCGGTTTACCGATGATTTGATGGGGACCAAAAGACAGTAATAGGCAGATTTGTTTATACCGTGTCATGTGGGAGGACATATCTGGACAATTTCAATATCACTGAACAGGTTGCCAGTCTCATACTGAAACTGCACTGGAACAGCTGCGGCCTTTTCTGATACACAGGGTCCTTTCCAGCCCAGAAACCAATTAAAGGTTCAGGTGATACTTGACACAACTTCGGAAAAAACTAATTTGAGACAGAGTTCAGTAACCACATATTTGGACTATGTGTCAAATTTTAGGGAAAGATTAAATACAGCAGGTGATTTAGCTAGACACATTTAAAAGTAACACAGCATGTGATGAAACAGGAAGCAGACAAGAAATCAAAACTTCACTTCCAGTGATAGGTGAGTCTTTAAAAGCAATGTTTAATGGGCATTATCAAATCGAAAGGAGACTGAGTGAGGTGAATTATTTGATAAGGACTCCAGATAGAAAGAAATCTCACTGAGTGTGTCATGTGAATATGCTCAAGAGGTATTTTGATAGGGAAGGAATGTAAAAGGAGAATGTGTTGCTGGTCACAACACAGAGTAAAGAACCAAGTTCAGAGAATTCAGAATTGGACATTCCTCAAATTAAGTTGGTCAATGCGGAAATTCTCAAAAACTGGGATAAATTATTGAGTTACCTTCCAGAGGAAAATTGAAATGACCTGAAAGAGTTACTACTATCGCCTGGAGAGATATGTGGGAATAAGCTGGGAAATACTAATTTAGTTATGTATGATGTTGATATGGGAAATTCTGTCCCAATTAAGCAACATCCTTATAGACCTAACCCTCTAAAGTTGGTACAGGTTCAAAAAGAGATTGAAAGCATGTTCCAAGACAATATAATCAAAGTGATTCCAGTGACTGGAGCTCACCTGTAGTAATGGCTAAAACCAGATGGTAATCCAACAATTATGTGTAGACTATCGCAAAGTCAATACAGTTACAAAGTCTGATTCCACGTTTGGAAGACTGTATTAAGAGTGTGGGACAAGCAACTTGTATTTCTAAATTGGACTTACTCAGAGGATACCGGCAGGTACCTTTATCTAAAAGAGTGAAGACAATTTCAGCTTTCATAACACCAAATGGACTGCACCAATTTAAAGTCATCTCATTTGGTACGAAAAATGCACCAGCCACATTTCAAAGACTAACCAATAAAGACATTTCTGGATTACCCAATTGTGTGGTGTACATCGACGACCTGGTGATTATCAGTCACACATCAATGGAACATTTACCGCATTTATCAGAATTACTCAATTGTCTTCAGGAGGCAGGCTTTGGTGATAAACCTGGCTAACAGTGAATTTGCAAAAGTCCAAGTCACATTCCTGGGCCATGTTATCAGACAAGGACAGATGGCCCCAAGGAATGTTAAAACAAAGGTTATTGGGGAGTTGCCCATACCATCGCTAAGGAGGGCAGTACTACGATTCCTGGGATTGACTGGGTTTTATCAGATATTCATACCGGATTTTAGCAGTGTGGTTGCTACATTGACTGACTTATTGAAGAAGTGCAGAAAATTTCAGTGGATGGCAGACTGTCAGAAGGCATTTGACAGCCTGAAAGCTGTGTTAATCACTGCCCCAGTGTTAGCACCTAATTATACAAAGCCATTTAAGGTGGTTATCGATGTGAGTGATGTGGGTGTTGGTGCTGTACTCTTACAAGAAGACAATGAGAAGATAGAAAGACCTATTGGGTATTTCTCCAGGAAACTGAATGATCATCAATGGAACTATTCCACAATTGAGAAAGAGACCTTGAGCTTGGTGTTGGCATTACAACATTTCAACATTTATATTGCTGGTAATGTGTCTCAGACAATTGTATATACTGATCATAACCCACTAAAGTCTCTGGAGAAATTTAACAACAAATATTCCAGACTGTTCAGATGGAGATTATTATTGCGGCCATTCAGTTTGAAAATTATACACGTGGCAGGATGAGAGAATAAAATTACCAACATGTTGTCATGACGTGGATGAAGAAAGATGGAGGTGTTCGGTGACACAAGTAAACAGACTGAAAGAGAACGTAGTAGTGAATGTTTGCATGGTTAGAGTCAATGCTATGTGTATGTATCGTAGTGTATTAATAGATAAGGTTAAGGGTTTTAAATGAAGCCTTCTTTGTTTATTGATGGTTCATTTCTTTAAGTGGGAGGTATGACAATGCTGTCACTTTAGAAAGGTTACGTTGTCCCATGTTTTTTTGAAGAGAGGTTGTAAAAGCAGAGGCATTGAAGTGGCTATGGGAGTCAGCCTGAATCAATGGTGTTTTCTTTAAAACTGTGTAACTATGGAAGGGGAGTGGCCAGTTCTCCCTGTTCAGGTTCTAGTTTTTTTTTAGCTGCTGCAGTCACAAGATGTGTGAGTACCAGAACAGTTGGAAGCTTCAGTAAATGATTCCTAACTGACTTTCCCTGAAAGCTCTCTGGATGTTGTTCCCTTCTGCCTGTAAGAATCTGTGTTTGAATTTACCTTTTTGCCAAGGGGTGTATTTATGGGACGTTACTGTATTGGAACAGTTAATTCGTTAAATTACCGTATCGAGTATTCAGTTAAGTTTTCCAATAGTTAAGTTATTCTAAATTCCACTTTGTTTGTGTTTCAATTGTAGTGTTTAAATAAAAGCTGAGTGGTTTGACCAGTTGCATCACACCTGGAACACGCACTTCACATCCACCTTTAAAATAAATAAAAGTTAGGGTCTAGGCTACCTTCTTAAAATATTTTGAGGGGGTCCATAAAAATTGTTGCTGAGTCTGCATATGACACAAACGTAACATGGAGGAACAGGAAGTGTTGAGGAGGCAGAGAGGCTGCAGAAGGACTTGAGGGACAGGCTAGGAGAGTGGACAAAGAACCAGCAGATGGAATAGAATGTGAGAAAGTGTGAGGTTATGCACTTGGTAGGAAGAACAGAGGCGTAGACAATTTTCTAAATGGGGAAAGGCTTTTGAAATCTGAAGCACAAACGCATTTGGGTATCCTAGTTCAGGAATCCCTTCAGGTTAATGTGCAGATTCAGTTGGCACTTAGCATTCATTCCAAGAGGGCTAGAATGCAAGAGCAGAGATGTATTGCTGAGACTGTGTAAGGCTCCGGTTATACTACATTTGGAGTATGGTGAACAGTTTTGGGCCCTGTACCTAAGGAGGGATATGTGGCCATGGTGGGGGTATCCAGAGGAGGTTTACCAGAATGATCTGGGGGATGAAGGGCTTGTCACATGAGGAGCGGTTGAGGCTTCTGGGTCTGTATTTGATGGAGTTTAGAAGGATGAGGGGGATCTGATTGAAACTTATAGAATACAGAGAGGCCTGGGTAGAGTGCGCGTGGAGATGTTTCCATTCGTAGGAGAGACTAGGGACCGAGGGCACAGCCTCAGAATGAAGGGACAACCATTTAGAACTGAGATGAGGAGGAATTTCTTCAGCCAGACAGTGGTGTATCTGTGGAACTCATTGTCACAGAAGGCTGTAGAGGCCAGGTGATTGAGTGTATTTAAGACAGAGATAGCTAGGTTCCTGATGAGTAAGGGGATCAAGGGTTACAGGGAGAAGGCAGGAGAATGGGAATGGGAAATATATCAGCCATGATTGAATGGCGGAGCAGATTTGATGGGCTGAAAGGCCTAATGAAAGGCTACTGTATCTCTAGTCTTATGGTCTTTCCCTGTTTGGAATGTGTGTTTGACTGACAAAACCAACAGTAATTGTCCAGCCATGGAACCATCTACCCTGCCAATCACAATCACAATGGAGAAGCCATTTTCCCCATTTCAACAGTTCACAATTACTACAGTTTCAGTAAGTGATGGGAAGTGGCAGAATACTCATCCCATTCAAGGTTGCTTTTGCATATCAAGGAACATTATTTTAAAATAAATAATAACATCGTATAACAGCTATTAAAGATAAAATCTGCAAAAAAAATCAATTTTATGCAATAAGCAACTCATATTTGAGAGTCGTGTAATCTTTCGGATAGTAAAATAGTTCAAGGCTGAATGAGCAGAAAATCCCACATCAGGACCCAATCAGGGCCTGGGTTTTCTGTCAGTTTTTGTATTTCTCCATGCCCCACTATCTCAGATTCAAACATTTCTGTTTATATTGTGTGTGATGGGACAACATTTTCAAGAGAACGGTATGTAGTTGATGCCAATAATCTTCATGTATAGTCTTTATCATATTCTAGGCCATTGCTCCAATGAAAGGGAGCTCCCATTCTGGGAATTTATGTTTGACTCATTTTCCTTAACATTTTCAAAACCCAAATGTGATACTGAGTTCACCAGACAGCACCCTCTAATGAGAGAAATGACCAGATTGTGGGATCTGTGAGCCTCAGGACCCTGATCCACAACCACCTGACTGTCTGCACTGGATATTTGGCATATGAGGTTGAAAAATACTCTTCAATTACAGTTATGATTCTTCCTGGCATTGAGTCACTATCTGTGTAAGAAAAAACCCATGAGAGGACAAGGTACATACTGGGTAATGTGTCAGCACCATCTTGTTCAGGAGCGTTGAAACTGCATAATAGGAACCTGTGTTAATTCCTGTGGAGAAAAAAAAATGAAAAGGGTTTTCTCTGCACTTCGTTAAAATTAAATAACTCTCTTCTTGGCCGGTCAGAACTCACAACTAATCCGGGAGCTCAAGCGCAATGTTTAGAATAAGGGGTAGCAGACTTCAAACAGAGATGCATGGGTTTTCTCCGGGTGCTCTGGTTTCCTCTCACAGTCCAAAGATGTGCTGGTTAGATGGACTGGCCACAGGAAATAAAGGCTTATGGGGACTGGGTCGGGGGGTTTCTGCGTGGAATGCTCTTCAGAGGGTCAGTGCAGACTTGTTGGGCCGAAATACCTCTTTCCGCACTTTAGGGGCTGTGTGATTCTATGAGAGGTGAGGAGGAATTATTTCTCTCAAAGGGTCATGAATCTGTGAAGTTCACTATCACACAGTGTGGTGGATCCTGGGTCATGGAGTAAACTTAAGGAGGGCTACAGACAGATTTTGAATGAGTAATGGGTTGAAGAGTTAAGGAGAGCGAGTAGGAAAGTGGAGTTGAGGCTGAGATGAGACCAGCCAAGATCATATAGAAGTAGAACAGGCTTGAGGGCTGAATGGCCTACTCCTGCTCTTAGTTCTCACGTTCTAATGAACATTTCATATTTAATTATTTTCAGGAGATGAATTTTTGAAGGAGTATCTCAAATATGTGCATACCTGGACTTTTTTTGAAAAGAGGTTGGGGATAGTCAAATTCAAACTCAAAATTAAAAAATGGAATTAATATCTAGTCCTTTGTTGTCATTTGTTGCAAAAATCCACCTGGTTCACTAATATCCTTTACTCAGTCCTTACCCAATCCAACTCCAGACTCACAGAAATGTGTTGACTCTGAACTGTCTTCTGAAATGGCCTGAAGATCCACTGACTTCAGGCACATCTAGGATTGGGCAGTAACTGTTGGCGTTGCCAGTGGCACACATCCCAAACGAACAGACCACTGCACTCCAGCTATGAGAGTAGATTGAAGAAACTGGGACTATTATTCTTGATACCATGTGGAATGAATCAAACTGGCTGAAGACTGGTGTCTTGATGCTAGGGACCACTGGAGGATGCTGAGATGGTTAATTAATTCTAATTCATTTACAGGACAAGACCAGCACTTATTGCCCATCCTTAATTACCCAGAGGGCAGTTAATTGTCAACCACATTGCTGTGGGTCTGGTATCACATGTAGGCCAGACAAGGTAAGAATGACAGTTTAGATAGTAGAGATGGTACAGATGGTATAGATAGAGTGAACAGCCAGAGACTTTTTCCTAGGGTGGTGGTAGCTATTACGAGGGGACATAGTTTTAAAGTGAGTGGAGGTAGATATAGGGGAGACGTCAGAGGTAGGTTCTTTACTCAGAGAATTGTCAGGGCATGGAATGCATTGCCAGAGAGGGTAGTGGAATCGGCCTCATTAGGGGCATTTAAGCGGCTATTAGATAGGCATATGGATGATAGTATAAGGTAGGGGTGGGGGTTAGATAGACCTTAGGTTTAGGGTAAAAGTTCGGCATAACATTGTGGGCCGAAGGGCCTGTACTGCTCTATGTTCTACTTCCCTAAAGGACATTAGTGAACCAGGTGGGATTTTCCCAACAATCGACAATGAATTCATGGTCATCATTAGATTCTTAATTCCAGATATTTATTGAACTCAAACTCCACCATTTGCCATGGCAGGATTCAAACCCGGGTCCCCGGGACATTATTTGAGTCTCTGTGTTAACAGTCCAGCGACAATAACACTAGGCCATCACCTCCCTCATCCACTGAGCACTTCTGGCTGAAGATTGCTGCGAATGCTTCAGCCTTATCTTTTGCATTGATGTGCTGGGCTCTTCCATCATTGAGGATGGGGATATTTGTGGAGTCTCCTCCTCCAGTGAGTTGTTTAATTGTCCACTATCATTCACGACTGGATGTGGCAGGACTGCAGACACTCAGCTCGGTCTATCACTTGCTATCTATGCTGTCTGGCACATGATATCAAGAAGTGATTGGAGACACTGGATACTGCAAAGGCTACAGGCCCTGACAACATTCCATCAATGGTACTGGAGACATGCCCTCCACAACTTGCTGTTCCCCTAGCCAAGCTGTTCCAATACAGTTACAACACTGGCATCTACCCGAGAACGTGGAAAATTGCCTAAGTGCATCCTGTAGAGAAAAAGCAGGACAAATCCAACCTGGCCAATTACTGCCCTATCAATCTTTTCTCAATCACCAGTAAAGTGATGGAAGATGTCATCAACTGTGCCAGTAAGCAGCACTTGCTCAGTGATGCTGAGTTTGGGTTCCACCAGGGCTACTCA
>NC_063339.1:728616-732634 GCF_021869965.1 Rhincodon typus
CTAACGGGATTGGACAGGGTAGATGCAGGGAGGATGTTCCCGATGGTGGGTGTGTCCAGAACCAGGGGGTCACAGTCTGAGGATTCGAGGTAAACCACTTAGGATGGAGATGAGGAGACATTTCTTCACCCAAAGAGTGGTGAGCCTGTGGAATTCATTACCACAGGAAGTAGCTGATGCCAAAACATTGAATGTATTCAAGAGGCAACTAGATATAGCACTTGGGGCGAATGGGATAAAGGTTATGGGGAGAAAGCAGAATCAGGCTATTGAGTTGGACTCTATCTATGGTAGCAAAGCCATGACAGTCAAGAATGACGCAGCAGGCTCGAAGGGCCAAATGGCCTCCTCCTGCTCCTATCTTCTATGTTTCTATGCTTCTATTAGGACCCTAGGAAGTACAGAGGATGACAGTTTAGCTTTAGATTACAGGAGGATATAGATGGGCTGATCAGATGGGAAGAGCAGTGTCAAATGGAATCCAGTAAATGTGAGGTGATGCACTTGGGCAGGACAAACAAGGAATAACATGATGAACGGTAGGCCACATGGAAGCACTGAGGATCAGAGGGACCTTGGTTTGCACGTCCCTTAAGGCACACAGTGGTTAAGGAGGTACATGGTGTATGTGTCTTTATTAGTCGAGGTATAGAGTATAAGAGCTGGGAGGTTATGCTGGATCTGTATAAAACATTGGTTAGGCCACAGCTACAATATTGTACGCAGTTTTGGAATCCACATTATAAGAGGGATGTGATTGCACTGGAGAGGGTGCAGAGGAGATTCACCAGGATGTTGCCTGGGATGAAAAGTGTAAGTTGTGAGGAGAGACTGGACAGACTGGGTTTGTTTTCCCTGGAGCAGAGGAGGCTGAGGTGGGATCTGACTGAGGATATAAAATTATGAGAGGCATAGACAGAGTAGATTGTGAGAATCTCTTCTCATGACATTTGTGCCTGAGAATAGAGGGTGCAGGTTTAAGATGAGGAACAAGTGGTTTGGAGGAAATCTGAGAAAAACATTTTCACCCATGGGTGGTAGGAATATGGAACATGCTGCCTGAGAGGGTGGTGGAGGCAGGTACTCTCGCAACATTTAAGAAGCATCTGGATGAGAACTTAAAATGCCAGGGCATTGGAGGATATGGACCAAGTGCAGATAAATGGGATTAGTGTGGTTTGTTGTTTGTTCTTTGGTGTAGACATGATGGGCCAAAGGGCCTGTTTCTATGCTGCGTGCCTCTATGAAATAACAAGGCAAGAGGGATAAAAACATAAGTTGCTGGAAAAGCTCAGCAGGTCTGGCAGCGTCTGTGAAGAAAATATCAGAGTTAACGTTTCAGGTCCGGTGACCCTTCCTCAGAACTCCAAAAATGTTAACTCTGATTATTTTCTTCACAGATGCTGCTAGATCTGTTGAGCTTTTCCAGCAACTTCTGTTTTTGTTCCTGATTTACAGCATCCACAGTTCCTTCGGTTTTTATAAGGCAAGACGGATGTTGGGTTAGAACAGGAAGAGAACAGATTATATACAAGATGTCTTGGGAACAGAGGTGAGAAACAGCACAATCAGCATGAGACATAGAATGGAAGCTGTGGACTTGGCAGGAGCAGAAATTCATGAAGTAGAGAAAGGTGATTGCATACATCCAAAACAAATGGAATGGAGTCACAGAACCCAAGGATTCTAAAATAAGTACCAAGGTTAATTATCCAGATAACATTAAGGTCCATGTTTGCTCTGGGTGAATAATTAATTCTTGGTTCAATTTGAAAAGCGAATAGGAGAAGAGAAATGTTGTTTAGGCTTAGTAGTGAGTATGTATTTGTATTTGGGATGTTGCATATCCTGAAATGACCTTTGAGAAGTGGTGGTGACCCACCTTCTTTAATTGTTACAACGCCTGTAATGCAGGCACATCAAAATGGTGCCTGAGTGTGGCAACACTTAACACTGTTTTGTTTTAAATACATGTCACAATAAATCATTCAATCGTTCAATTCAATTCACCCCACCCAATTATTTTATGTTGTGGTTTGATTCACTGAGTGGCGTGCTAGGCCACTTTAAAAAAATGTATTCGTGGGATATGGATCAGTGCTTATCGCCCGTCCCTAGTTGCCCCTTGAGAATGTGGGGGTGAGCTGCCTTCTTGAACCGCTGCAGTCCACCTGCTGTAGGTTGACCCACAATGTCATTAGGGAGGGAATTCCATGATTTTGACCCAGCAACAGTGAAGGAACGGCGATATATTTCCAAGTCAGGATGGTGAGTGGCTTGGAGGAGAACTTGGAGGTGGTGGTGTTCCCATATATCTGCTGCCCTTATCCTTCTAGATGTAAGTGGTCGTGGGTTTGGAAAGTGCTGTCTTAGGATTTTTGGTGCTTTTCTGTAGTGTATCTTGTCATTGGTACACACTGCTGCTACTAGCCTGGGGTTCTGGAATACTGTTCCAGCGACATTTCGCCTAGAATATTTGTTTTACTAACACCAGGACATTAATATTGTGGGAATTCAGTGATGGTAATGCCACTTATGTCAAGGGGCAATAAGATTAGACTCTTTCTTGGTGAAGATGGTCATTGCTCGGCACTTGTATTACATGAATGGTACGTGTGTTGCTGAGTCATACAGGTTCTATGGCAAGCACAGTATAAGGCCCTTCGGCCCATCATGTCTGCATCAGTCAAGAACAAATATCAGCTATTCTAATCCCATTTTCCAGTATTTCGCCCATAGCCATGTATTCTTTCTTCTGCAACATTTCACTTCTGAATTAGAATTGAATGGAAACTTACCATAGGTAACAACAAGTAGAAAAAATGGCATATTTCTGATCATTTGCAGTATTGACTGGATGTAGGAATAATCCAGCATAGGTTTGGCAAGGATAGCTGCCTGTGCTTGGCTTGGTGGAATATCTGGCTTCTCCTGAAAAACTGATAGAAAAGAGCATGATTATAATTCAGTTCCAATGTAAGTCATTTCTAAGCCTTTAATTCCCCCTTTTGTCTAATGCAATGTCCATTGTCTTTTCATGCATTAAGTATTTTCACAGTCTTTTCTAACTTGCAGCTTTGATCAGAGAAAGCAGAAAAACTGCAATTGCAATAGGTAATAATATTTCTAGCAGCCAATAATAATGAATTTGGTTACTATATCAAAAAAAGGTCAAGTTACGATCGTCCCATAGGACCATGGGGCTGCTCTTACATTAGACAGAGACGACCGCTAATGGTTTACCCTGAGGGTCACCAGGCCTCAGGCGAGGGGAGAGGTTGAGAAGGAGAGTACTTCATGACAAACTCAGCTAGTGTGGGAATTGAACCCAAGCTGTTGGTATCGTCTTACATCACAAACCAGCCATCTGAGCTGAGCCCAAATATATTCTGTAAGTAAGACCTGGATATTAATACATAGCACAAGCTCTTTTTAGATCTGAGAACACACAGCCAGGGTCACAATCATTAAACAAAGAACTGCGGATGCTGAAAATCTGAAACAAACATAAACAGAACAGTGTTCTGAGGAAGGGTCACTGGACCCGAAATGTTAACTCTGTTTTTTCCTTCACAGATGCTGCCAGACCTGCTGAGCTTTTCCAGCAACTTTGTTCTTGTTCCTAATTTACAGCATCTGCAGTACTTTCAGTTTTTATAAACAGAACAGAGTTAATGTTTCGAGTCTAGTTCTGAAGAAGGATCACTATACTCTAAATGTTAACTTTGTTTCTCCCTCCATTGATGCTGGCAGATCTGCTGGGCTTCTCCAGCAATTTCTGTTTTGATTGTTTCACAATTATTAATGCTGTCTGACTCAATTTTTTTTTTCTATTCATTTTGTGGGATGTGGGTATCACTGGCTGGCCAGCATTTCTTGCCCATCCCTAGTTGCCCTTGAGAAGGTGGTGGTGAGCTGCCTTCTTGAACCGCTGCAGTCCACCTGCTGTAGGTTGACCCACAATGATATTAGGGAGGGAATTCCAGGATTTTGACCCAGCGGCACTGAAGGAACGGCA
>NC_063339.1:733134-746491 GCF_021869965.1 Rhincodon typus
ATTGTCTTTTTCCTGCGTGAATACTGACGAAAAATATTCATTTAGCACCTCTCCTATCTCTTCGGACTCCACGCACAACTTCCCACTACTGTCTTTGACTGGCCCCAGTCTTACTCTAGTCATTCTTTTATTCCTGACATACCTCTAGAACGCTTTAGGGTTTTCCTTGATCCTACCTGCTAAAGACTTCTCCTGTCCCCTCCTGGCTCTTCTTAGCGTTCTCATGTCCCCTCCTGGCTCTTCTTAGCAAGAGGAGCATAACCACGGGTCTGGGATCTCCTGCCATTTTTACTCTTAAGCTTAGCTTAGTCCTACTATAATATCAAATAATAGATAAATGAAATGAAAATATTTTTACCAATAACTCTATTTACCAGCACACGATAAAAAAAAAAGAAAAACCTTACCTATCAACACACCACAGAGTCTTTTTTTTGGTTAGAGGAGGAGGGCGGGTGGGAGACACTACACATGTAGTGTGATAACAAGGTGTAGAGCTGGATGAACACAGCAGGCCAAGCAGCATCAGAGGAGCAGGAAGGCTGACCTTTCAGGCCTAGACCCTTCTTCACGTGTAGTGTCTCGGGTTTAGCCACTGCCCAAATATATCAGTTCACTCACCTTCCCAGAGCGCAATTCGACCGCTCCCACTCAGCTCCGCTGCCGAAAAGAAGAACTTACCTTCCCGGCAGCCCCATGGTCCTCGCTCTCACTGCTCCCGCTGCTGCTGCAAAAATGGAGGCCGCTGATTCCACGAGGTAAGTATTTACATGGGAAACTTACATCCTGGCAGCCCCCTGGTCCTCACTCTCACCGCTCCCGCTGCTGCTGCAAAAGGTACTAAGGGAGCGCCACACTGTTGGAGGGTCAGTGCTGAGGGAGTGCCGCACTGTCAGAAGGTCAGTGCTGAGGGAGCGCCGCAGTGCATTCATTTGCATGTAATGTACCGGTACCAATGTACCATTGGTTCTGTCCAGTTTCCCACAGAACACCAACCCCTGCACATTCCCCTCCAACTAAAAGTAACTTGTTGTTCTGACCTAACACAGTGTTGAGCTGGAGGAACACAGCAGGCCAGGCAGCATCAGAGGAGCAGGAAAATTGATGTTTCATGTCAAGACCCTTCTTCAGAAATGGGAGAGGGGGAAGGGAGCTCAGAAATAAGTAGAGAGTGGACGGGTGGGGCTGGGGAAGGCAGGTGGGATGGGGTTAGGTGAGTGCAGGTAGGGAGTGGGTGGGGATTGGTCAGTGAGGTGGGGGGGACGAATGGGTGGGAGAGAAGACGGACAGGTTGTGTCGGGTCAAGGAGGCGGGGATGAGCGGGAGGGTTGGTCATAGGATGAGGCCGGAGTGGGGGAGATTTTTCTCAAAGACTTTCAGGGCCGAAGAGATTACCAGAGGGTTGCAGTGGGAGAGAGATTCCCTCAGGTCCTCCCTCTGGAAAGACCTCAGTGAATCTCTCTCCCACTGCAACCCTCTGGTTATCTCTGACTCCAGCATTGGCAGTTCTTACTGTCTCTGCGTTGTTGTTCTGACCTACCAGCTGCAGCTGACCCTTGACCCACTGGCTGCCCCTCACTCATGACCTACTGGCTGTCCCTGCCCTACCAGCTTCCCTGACCTACTAGCTGTCTCTGACCCCTGACCTGCTGACTGCCTCTGACCCCTGACCTACTAGCCCCAATATACCAGGTGATCTGCCTGATTGCTCTTTGTTTATTTTGCAGATTGCTATGAGAAGATGCCGGATGCTGCTGGTCAGAGGAGGCTGTGTAGCTCAACAGTGTGTCCCCCAATGGAGATCAGTTGCACCCAGGATGAAATTAGGCTTTTACGGTTAGTGAGAGCCTGATGGAATTGAGAACCGCCAAATTGTTTGTGTGTGTTTGCTGAGGATCAGAGCAGAAAGATCATCATTTCCATCCTCTGTGCTGGCTGAGAAATCAGGCTACACTGTGGCTGAGCAGCTGTTTGAAAGCAGGAATGATGAGGGTCCCAATAGTTGTGCTTGATCTACTAAGTGTCAAGTGATTTCATGACATCCCAATATCCCACCAATCCCTTCCTCAGTATTGCCAGAGGAACTTCCACATTTACTGATCAGCTGTTTGCCAATGATGGGAGAACAGCCAGGCCTCTCTTGCTCAGCCTTTCATGCTCACCTTGGCAGTTACTGCCCAATTGATGGGACAGCTCTCTCCTTGCTCAGTGGATCTTTTACCTTTGACTGGGCAAGTGGTCAGGGGAGGGGAGAATCTCTGCTGGTCAGGGGTTTCTCTGCCTCGTTAAAGGATCTGCCTGGTTGAGGGTAGTCTACCTAATCGATGGGTTTCTCTATGCCTGGTTGGTATGGCATCGCTACTTGGACAGGGTGATCTCCGCCTTGTTGGGGGGGCTCTACCTGGTCAAGTTGGTCTGGTTGGAATGTCTTAACCTCCTATTAGTGGTGCCAGTGGGTGTCTTCTTGATGCTAACTCAACAATGATTGGAAATGAAAGCAAGATCTCTTGACAAATGGGATATGGAATTGGTCAGCACTGGGCCATTGGTGAGCAGTGGGTCTGGTCAGCACTGGATCTCTGGCCAGCACTGAACTGGTGAGCATTGTGTCATTGATTGAAGCAAGTTTCTGATCAATATTTTCTGTATATTCCCAGCAGGTTGTACAGGAAGCAGCTGGAAGCTGCTGGGTTGCAGGTAGAGTTTTGTGATGCCGAGAATCCTGTGATACTGATCAAAAAGGTGCCAGCCTGTTTTATAGAAAAAGAAGCCAATGAAGTTCGAAGAGGACGGCATCCGGTCACTCAGACCATCCTGAAGGCAAGCAGCTTCCCTTGTTCAGACCCTGCCCTTCTGTACAACAGGAGGAGAAGTTGAGCTGCATCTTATGCAGGGGTTGGACTGCTGGTCCCAGAATGGGAAGCCATGAAGAGAACCTGTCCCTCAGCCATATTATAGAAAGGATAAACCACTGCCTCAATAGGGGAGCAAATCCCGCTCACATTGCAAAGAGCATTGTATTCCTTGCTCACCATCACTACACCAAGTGTTTGATGTAGAGAAGTGGGCTTTCAGGAACCAAAATTAATTGATGAGGTTAGTTCCCTTCAAGGTGCAGAATCCCAGCTGCAGATCCATAGCACTGACTCAACCCCGCCCCCCGGCACAACCCTGCATACTGCATGATCCAGACCTTATAGATTGCTCTGGGGACAACAACAGGTACATATTGCATTAATATAGTACTTTGAATGTCATAACTACCTCAAAGTGGGGTCTTGATTGGATGGTTAGAATGTGGTGCACAATGATGCCACTAGCATGAGTACACCTGGATGTGGTATTCACAGCCAGCCTCTTCGGGGTGACACGGTGGCACAGTGGTTAGCACTGCTGCCTCGCAGCGCTAGGGACCCGGGTTCGATTCCAGCCTCGGGCGACTGTCTGTGTGGAGTTTGCACATTCTCCCCGTGTCTGTGTGGGTTTCGTCCGGGTGCTCCGGTTTCCTCCCACAGTCCAAAGATGTGCAGGTTAGGCGGATTGGCCATGCTAAATTGCCCGTAGTGTTCAGGGAGGTAGAGGGTGTATATTAGGTGGGTCATAGGGGATGGGTCTGGGTGGGATGCTCTGAGGTTCGGTGTGGACTTGTTGGGCCAAAGGGCCTGTTTCCACACTGTAGGGATTCTAATTCTCCTCTTACGACACATTGGTGGAGCAATGCCCCTCGGTCTGTACAACTACTTGTGTTTCAAATAACGCTTTTAAACAGCATTTAAAGGAGGAGAATATAGGGACATTTAGGCAAGGATTCCAGAGATTTTGGTTAAGAAGAGCGATTAAAACCAGAGATGTACAAGAGGACAGGGCATTGGAGAGTTTATGGGGCAGAAGTAGAGCAGGATACGGTCAGGGAGGGATCTGTAAAGAAGCAGGAGAATGTTAAAATCAAGGCATTACTTACCAGGAGCCAAGGAGATAAGCAAGCACGCAGGTGATTGGTGAACAGGACTCAGTGTGAGTTTGTAAAAGAGGCAGCACAGTTTTGAATCACTTTAATTTTACAGATATAATGTGGGAGGAAAACCAGGAGAGCATTGGAAATGGTTGAAAAAGCATGAATGAGAATTTTAGCAGCAGACAAGTTGAGGAAGCTATTTCAATAACTCTGAGGTCAGTGACTTAGCATCTGAAAATATAGACCCTGAGCTTTCAACAGGCCCCAGATGTGCATCCACAGCCTGAAACATCCTGAGGCACAGCCATGTGCAATCCAGAATTCACAAAATTGAGGCAGGTCGTTTGGGGGGCTGTCGATGAATGAGAGGTGTATAAGGGGTTATTGATGTCTGTGAGTGTTTGGGCGTGTTGATTACTGAGAGGGTGTTACAAGGAGGTACTGATTGTGGAGGTTCAGGGGAGTACTGATGACTGCGTATTTGAGTGTTATCAATGATTGGGGTTTGGGGGGGCATTGATGACCGAGGGAGGCTTATCAATGATTGGGTTTGCAGGGTTATCGATGATTGGGGTTTGGTGGGGTATTGATTGCGGAGTGTTTGAGGGTTATCAATGATTGGGGTTTGGGGGGATATTGATTGCAGAATGTTTGAGGGTTATCAATGATTGGGTTGAGGGGGTATTAATTGCTGAGTTTTTGAGGGTTATCAATGATTGGGGTTTGGGGACATATTGATAACTGTGGTTTCGGGGGCTATTGATGACTCGGGTTTCTGGGTACATTAGGGGAGGTGTCTCAATGATGAGGAGGGTTTGCCACAGAACTATCTTCCCTCCCGATGTCGAATGTCCTCCCTACGTCTATTGTTCCCAGTTTCTAACATTCCCTGTTTACTGTGAGTTCCCTTGTCTCTGAACCACCTTTTTCATGGTGTTTTCACATTTGCAGGAGTTCCTTCAGGAACAGATTGAGGTGAGTGCTCAAACTCTGAGGTTATCAAGGCACAGCGTGTGATCCTACAGAATGATTTTTCAGGAGAGCGGGTGACCAGCGTGTGTGCGGTCAGAGGATGGAGAGGCTGCCGAGTCTGGGGGAGGTGGAGGGAGCCCGACAAGCCCAGCTGCTTTGTTTGGGGGTGTAGTGCACCTGGGAGGATGTGGGTGAGTCCAGGAAGAGGGGAAGATCCATGTTGTAGATGGCTGGGTAAATACTGGGAGTGGGGTTGGTGGGGACAAGGGGGTGAGTCTCAAGTCAGGGTGGGGCAGGAGAGTGAATCCAGGGTTGTGGCCGGGGAGTCCCAGGTTGAAGCGATGGTGGTTGTGTGCAATTGGATGTGTGCCAGGGAGGAATTGGTGGGCGAGTCCTGGGTTGAGGGATTGCCAGCCAATTCTGGAAGAGGGTCTGTTTGTGTTTTTCAGTCTCCCGATGTTAACTTACTGACAGTAAACCTGTTGACTCTACTCCACCCCTGCTGCAGATGTTTCAGTCAACTGGAGGGTTCCAAGGTGTGCTGTCACGGACAGTGCTGAAGGTATTGTCCTCACAGGCCTGTCATGGTGAGTTTAAACAGACGTTTAACAATCTACTCTGAGAAATGGAGCAGCAGAAATGGACTGTGCTGCTGTTTCTGTTCCATTGAGCCTCCTCTTACCTTTCATCTTTTAACCCCATCAGCATAGCCTTCTATGTTCCCTATATCAGTGACCACACTTCAAAAACTACCTCATTCAGTGTAAAGTGCTCTAAAGTCATGTCTGTTTTAGCTGGCATTAACCACAGCAATGTTTATTCAAACCACAACCAAGGTAGAAATAGACATATCTAGTGGTGGCTGTATCAATACAAGGTTTCTTTTTAATCTTTTCTACCTTGTATGTTTACCAGCTTCTCCTTAAATCCATCTATACTTTGGGGCAGCACAGTGGCTCAGTGGTTAGCACTGCTGCCTCATAGTGTCAGGGACCCGGGTTTATTTGACCTCGGGTTGGGGATTCTGGATTCACTGGTCTTTTAGGAGGGTAAATTCCTGGTCATATTGGAATCATCTAATGCCAAAAATGACTTCTAGAGTTTCTTTTCCTATTTGTGCACTGTTTATTTATGCTTTGTCTAAAGATCTTGATGCAAAAACTATTGCCTCCTCTTCACCATTAGGTAAGATGTGAGAAATGACTGCTGCCATTCCATACAGTGATGCTTCACAAGAAGTTGCTACATTAACCAGCTCGATTGGTAGTCCTGCTGCTGAGCCACTCTTGGTGGTGAACATTGAGATCCCCCACCCCGAGTTCATTTTGTGCCCTTGCCATCCTCAGTGCTTCCTCCAAGTGTCATTCAACATGGAGGAGTACGATTCATCAGCTGAGGGAGGACGATACATGGCAATCAGCAGGAGGTTTTCTTGCCCATGTTTAACCTGAAACCACGAGACTTCCTAGGGTCTGCAGTCAATGTTGAGGAGTCCCAGGTCATTGCGCTCTTGATTCCTGCCCCCTCTGCTGAGTCTGTTCTGCTGGTGGGTCATGACATATCCAGATGGTGTCTGGAATATTGTCTGTAAGGTATGATTCCATTAACATCAAGCTGCTGCTTTACTAGTCTGTGAGACAGCTCTCCCAATTCTGGCACTAGCCCCCAGATGTTAGAGAGGAGGACTTTGCAGCATCAACAGGGCTGTTCCTGCAATTGTCTTTTCTGGTGCCTAGGTTGATGCTAGGTGGTCTGTCCGGTTTCATTTCTTTGAGACTTTGCAGCGATTGGTATAACTGAATGGCTTGCTGGGCCATTTTAAAGAGCAACTAAGAGTCAGCCACATTGTTGTGGGCCTGGAGTCACATTTAGGTCAGACCAGGTAAAGATGACAGATTAAAAACCTAAAGAACTGCGAATGCTGGAAAT
This sequence comes from Rhincodon typus, assembly GCF_021869965.1. NCBI lineage: Eukaryota > Metazoa > Chordata > Chondrichthyes > Orectolobiformes > Rhincodontidae > Rhincodon > Rhincodon typus. The sequence goes on from NC_063339.1 coordinate 739,991, forward strand.
CAGAAACGAAAACAGACATTGCCGGATAAGCTGGACAGGTCTGGCAGCACCTGTGAAGAGAAATCAGAGTTAACATTTCAGGTCCAGTGACCCTTCCTCAGAACTGTAGATGGCAGATTTCCTTCCCTGAAGGGCATTAGTGAACCAGATGGGTTTTTCTGACAATCGACAATGGTTTCATTGTCACTAGTAGATTCTTAATTCTAAGTAGTTCTTTCTGGAATTCTGTGGCAGGATTCGAAATTAGCTGAATTTCTGGATTAATAGTCTAGCGATTAAACCACTAAGCTATCACCTCCCCTTTTGCTGTGAACTGGAAGATTCACCATCATGCTGGTTGCAATTATGGAATCTGAAACTCTCAACAATTATCAATGATTTTGGTGAAATATGCTTCTATAGAATTCTTATTAATTTTTTTAGAAGTTTTGGAAACCAGCCTCTCTGGCTGTACAAAATTTCTCTGCAGGTGTAAAAGTCACCCCGCTCCTATCTGTTCCTGGCCAAGTCTCCACCTATACCTCAAGACATTTCCTTCATTTTGGGTACTCGTTATGCAGCGTTTCTACAGGGTAGAGCATGTTGCAAGCGTCTGCTGCACTGTGTACCTTTTCTATAGAGGTAGTTCTTTTTGTTTCTGCTGACTTGTTCAGTGCGGCGATAGTGTCTTTTGATGTATTTACTTTTTATCAAAGTACTTCCAAGGTCGACAGTGAGACCATAGAGCATAGAACAGTACAGCACAGTATATGCCCTTCAGCCCACGATGTTGTGCAAACCTATTATCCTACTAAGACCAATCTACCCTGCATACCCTACATTTTACTATCCTCCATGTGCCTATCCAAGAGTCGCTTAAAAGTCTCTAAAGTGTCTGACTCCACTCTAAAGTATCTGAATCCAGATAGAAGATCTGGATCGGCGCAGGCTTGGAGGGCCGAAGGGCCTGTTCCTGTGCTGTAATTTTCTTTGTTCTTTGTTCTTTACTACCACTGCCGGCAGAGCATTCCACATGCCCACCACTCTCTGTAAAGAACCTATCTCCGACATCTCCCCTATACCTTCCTCCAATCACCTTAAAATTATGTCCCCTCGTAATAGTCATTTCCGCCCTGGGAAAAAGTCTCTGACTGTCCATTCTCTCTATGCCTCTCATCATCTTGTACACCTGTATCAAGTCACCTCTCATCCTTTTTCACTCCAATGAAAACAGCCCTAGCTCCCTCTGTGTTTCCTCATAAGACCTGCCCTCCAGTCCAGGCAGCATCCTGGTAAATCTCCTCTGCACCCTCTCTAAAGCTTCCACATCTTTCCCGTAATGAGGTGACCAGAACTGAAGACAATATTCGAAGTGTGGTCCAACCAGAGTTTTATAGAGCTGCAGCATTACCTCGCGGCTCTTAAACTCAGTTCCCCTGCCAATGAAAGCCAACACACCATACGCCTTCTTTACAATCCTATCAACTTGTGTAGTGACTTTGAGGGATCTATGGACGTGGACCCCAAGATCCCTCTTCCTCCACACTGCCGAGAATCCTGCCATTAACCCTGTATTCTGCATTCAAATTTGACCTTCCAAAATGAATCACTTCACACTTTTCTGAGTTGAATTCCATCTGCCACTTCTTTGCCCAGCTCTGCATCCTGTCAATGTCCCGTTGCAACCTACAACAGCCCTCCACGCTGTCCACAACTCCACCAACCTTTGTGTCATCGGCAAGCTTACTAACCCACCCTTCTACTTCTTTATCCAAGTCATTTATAAAGATCACAAAGAGCAGAGGTCCCAGAACAGATCCCTGCGGAACACCACTGGTCACTGAGCTCCAGGCTGAATACTTTCCATCTACTACCACCCTCTGTCTTCTATTGGACAGCCAGTTTTGTATCCAAACTGCCAAATTTCCCTGAATCCCATGCCTCCTTACTTTCTGAATGAGCCTATCATGTGGAACCTTATTGAATGCCTTGCTAAAATCAATATACACCACATCCACTGCTCTGACTTCATCAATGTGTTTTGTCACATCCTCAAAGAATTCAATAAGGCTTGTGAGGCTTGACCTGCCCCTTACAAAGCCATGCTGACTATTTCTAATCAAACTGTGCTTTTCCAAATAATCATAAATACTATCTCTCAGAATCCTTTCCAATAATTTGCCCACCACAGAAGTAAGACTGACCAGTCTGTCATTTCCAGGATTATCCCTATTCCCTTTCTTGAACAAGGGAATGACATTTTCCACCCTCCAATCTTCTGGCACTACTCCAGTGGACAGTGAGGACGCAAAGATCATTACCAAATGGGCAGCAATCTCTTCCCTCGCTTCCTGTTGTAACCTTGGGTATATCCCATCTGGCCCAGGGGACCTAGCTATCTTCATGTTTTCAAAATTTCTAGCACATCCTCCTTCCTAACAACAATCTGTTCAAACATATCTGCCTGTTTCATGCTGCCTTCACAAATGTCAAGGTCTCTCTCACTGGTGAATACTGAAGCAAAGTATTCATTAAGGACCTCCCCTACCTCCCTTGACTCCGCGCACAAGTTCCCTCCACTATCGCTGATTGGCAGTATCCTCACTCTGGCCATCCTCGTGTTCCTCACCTAAGTATAGAAAGCCTTGCGATTTTCCTTGATCCTACCTGCCAAGGTTTTCTCATACCCGCTTCTAGCTCTCCTAAATCCATTCTTCAGTTCCTTTCTGGCTACCTTGTAGACTTCTAGAGCCCTGTCCTATCCTTGCTTCCTCAACCTTAAGTAAGCTTCCTTCTTCTTCTTGACTAGGTGTTCCACATGACTTGTCATCCAAGGTTCCTTGACCTTACCATCCTTTCCTTGCCTCAGTGGGACAAACCTATCCAGTACCTGTAGCAACTGCTCCCTAAACAACCTCCACATTTCTGTCATGCATTTCCCTGAGAACATCTGATCCCAATTGGTGCTCCGTAGTTCTTGCCTAATAACATTGTAATTCCCCCTCCCCCAATTAAAATACTGTCCCATACCATCTGCTCCTATCCTTCTCCATGACTATAGTAAAGGCCAGGGAGTTGTGATCACTATCACTGAAATACTCTCCGACCAAGAGATCTGACACCTGGCCTGGTTCATTGCCAAGCACCAAATCCAATATGGCCTCCCCTCTAGTCGGCCTATCTACATATTGAGTCAGAAATCCTTCCTGGACACACCTGACAAAATCTGCTCCATCCAAACTATTAGCACTTAGGAGGTTCCAGTCTATATTAGGGAAGTTGAAGTCACCCATGACAACAACCCTCTTACTTCTGCACCTTTCCAAAATCTGTCCCCCAGTCTGTTCCTCAGTGTCTCTGTCGCTATTGGGGGGGGCTATAGAAAACTCACAGTAAAGTGACTGCTCCTTTCCTGTTTCTGATTTCCATCCATACTGACTCAGTGGACTAACCTTCCTCCACGACCTCCCTTTCTGCAGCTGTGATACCATCCCTGATTAGCAATGCCACTCCCCCACCTCTTTTACCTCCCTCCCTATTTCTATTGAAACATCTATACCCCAGAACATCCAACAACCATTCCTGCCCTTGTGTTATCCAAATCTCTGTAATGGCCACAACATCATAGTTCCAAGTGCTGATCCATGCACTAAGTTCGTCACCCTTATTCCTGGCACTTCTTGCATTGAAGTAGACACACCTCAACCCGTCACACCGACTGCCACTCTGCCCTATCAACTGCTTATCCTTCCTCACAGATTCTCTGCTTGCTGTTTCTGCCTGTACACCGGCTACCCCATCCTCTGATCTGTAGCTCCGGTTCCCATCCCCCTGCCAAACTAGTTTAAACCCTCCTGAAGAGCTCTAGCAAACCTCCCGCCCAGGATATTGGTGCCCGTCCAGTTCAGGTGAAAACCGTCCTTCCTGTACAGGTCCCACCTTCCCCAGAAGATATCCCAATGATCCACAAACCTGAAGCCCTCCCTCCTACACCAGCTCTATAGCCACGTGTTCAGCTGCACTCGCTCTCTGTTTCTGGCCTCACTAGCCCGTGGCACCGGTAGTAATCCTGAGATTACTACTCTGCTCGTCCTGGCTTTCAGCGTCCTTCCTAACTCCGTATAATCACTTTTCAGGTCCTCGTCCCGTTTCCTAGCTATGTCATTGGTACTGATGTGTACCACGACTTCTGGCTGCTCTCCCTCCCCCTTAAAAATCCTGAAGACTCGATCTGAGACATCCCTGACCCTGGCACCCGGGAGGTAACATACTGTTCATAGATAGAATCCCTACAGTGTGGGAAACAGGCCCTTCAGCCCAACAAGTCCACACTGACCCTCAGAGCATCCCAGCCAGACCCATCCCCCTACATCCCACCTAATCTACATACCCCTGGGCACTATGGGTAATTTAGCATGGCCAATCCACCTAGCCTGCACATCTTTGGACTGTGGGAGAAAACCAGAGCACCCGGAGGAAACCCACACAGACACGGGGAGAATGTGCAAACTCCACACAGACAGTCACCCGAGGGTGGAATGACGCCTGGGTCCCTGGTGCTGTGAGGCAGCATGCTTACCACTGAGCCACCATGTGACCCATCCGGGGGTCTTGCTCAGAACCACAGAATCTCCTGTCTGTTCCCCAAACCATTGAATCTCCTATCACTATTGCAATTTACCAGGATGTTGCCTGGAACGGAGGGAAGGTCTTAGGAGGAAAGGTTGAGAGAGCTAGGGCTTTTCTCTTTAAAATGACGAAGGATGAGAGGTGACCTGATAGCGGTGTACAAAATGATCAGAGGTATAGATAGAGTGGACAGCCAGGGACTTTTTCCAAGGATGGAGGTAGCTATTACGAGGGGGCATAGTTTTAAAGTGAGTGGAGGTAGATATAGGGGTGACGTCAGAGGTAGGTTGTTTTCTCAGAGAGTGATAGGGGCGTGGAATGCATTGCCGGAGAGGGTAGTGGAGTCGGCCTCATTAGGGGCATTTAAGCGGCTATTAGATAGGCATATGGATAATAGTATAAGGTAGGGGTGGAGATTAGATAGACCTTAGTGTGCCATCGTGGGCCAAAGGGCCTGTACTGTGCTGTACTGTTCTATTGTTCTAGGTTACCTCTTACTGTGAACAATCCCTGTCAATAGATCTGATTCTCCACATCCTGTCTAACTGTGGTCTGTCATACGATGTTGGCAGGTGCTGTGAAATTTGGTGATGTACTCAATGTGGAAGAATGTAAAAGCCTCATGGACTCACTTGCTGGCTGTGACCTGCCCTTTCAGTGTGCTCATGGAAGACCCTCCATACTACCCCTGGTGGATCTGGATCACCTGGTGGTGGAAAAAGAGGTAGGACATTTGGGGAGTTCTACTTTCAGTACTCTACACACACAAGCAAAACTGAAAGTGGAGCTGTAACATCCATGAGCTTTAACATTTATTCCCCACTACCACCTCCAGCCATTCCCCCTGCCCAACATGAGGACGCAGTGTTTGTGGTGTCGTCCTCTTCCAAGCCACACACCATCCTGACTTAGAATTACTTTGCCATGCCTTCACTGTCATGGGTCAAAGTGCTAGAACTCAAACTCTCCCTAACAGCACCTTCACTGCATGAACTACACCAGTGCAAAGAGGCGCATGCACACCATCCCAAAGGGTACGGTGCATGAGCTGTAAATGTTGTCCTGGCAAGTAGCTGTAGTAATGCTGCTGTATCCCAGGGCCTGCAGTGGTTCAAGAAGGAAGCTCACCATCACCTTTTCCAGAACAATACATTCTAGCCCAGGCAGTGACACCCACATCCCCTTTGAAAGACTAAAGAATAAATGGCAAACCTTTTCCCTGTATGATTCACATCAGCAGATGACCTAGCTTCTCCTTGTTGTGTTATAAGTTTTGAGGTTGTTGAGGTTAGTTGGCTTGCCAAGCTGGTTTCTTGTTTCGCAGACATTTTGTTACCATGCTGGGTAACATTCTCAGCGCAGCCTCCGATGAAGTGTCAGTGTGTTTTTCCGCCTGGTTTTTAAACCTCTGGGGTCTGTTGGGATGGATTGCCTCACTTCCGGGGGTCGAGTTCAATGTGTTTATTACTAGCATGTTTCATGGAGTGCCATGCTTCTAGGAATTCTCATGCCTGTCTCTGCCTAGCCTGTCCCAGGATCTTGGTGTTGTCCCAGTCGAAGTGGTGGTTCTCCTTGTCCATGTGGATTGAGATGAGGGAGTATTGGTCGTGTCTTTTTGTAGCCAGTTGGTGTTCATGTACTCTTGTGAGTTTCCTTCTTGTTTGTCCGATGTAGTGTTTCTCGCAGTCTCTGCAGGGGATCTTGTAGATGACATTGGTCCTCTTCATGGCGGGGAGTGCGTCCTTAGTTCAGGTGAGCAGTTGTGTAGGGTTGATGTGGGCTTGTGTGCCACTCTGATGCCCAGCGGTCGTAGGAGTCTTGTGGTGAGTTCTGACGTGTTTCTGATATAGGGTAGTGTGATGAGTGTGTCGGGGCGTGTAGTCTCTTTCTGAT